>NW_027420135.1:0-59987 GCF_009905375.1 Apium graveolens
AGCTTCGTTCCGAGTTTATCAAGGCCAAGGAAGATATTGAGCTCGGATTGGGGGAACCGGAGCCATTGACGGCCCTGTCCCAGTTTCATTCCTCCAGTGCTCCGGACTCTTGACTATATTTTTAATGGACTTGCTATTGTTAAAGACTTTTTGATACGTTTGATTCGTGTAATATTCGTACTTTGCTCCGGACTCGGTTGAGTCCGGTGAATTTGTAATGATGCTTTCCTTGTTGTTATTTAATCTGTTTCTGTAGTTTATTTTTGCCTAGAATATTTTTCCAAGTAAAATTTGTTGGTCTAGTCCTGACTAATCTTCTTGTCCGGACTAGTGGTTGCTTTAGTTAGAAAATTAATTCTAAGTAAAAGTGGTTGCTCTAGTCCTGACTGATAGCTTGTCCGGACTAATGGTTCCTTTTAGTTAGAAAATTAATTCTAAGTAAAAGTTGGTTGCTCTAGTCCTGACTAATAGCTTGTCGGGACTAGTGGATGCTTTAAATTAGAAAATTAATTCTAAGTCAAAGTTGGTTGCTCTAGTCCTGACTAATAGCTTGTCCGGACTAGTGGTTGCTTTAAGTTAGAAAATTAATTCTAAGTAAAATTGGTTACTCTAGTCCTGACTATAGCTTGTCCGGACTAGTGGCTGCTTTTAGTTAGAAAATTAATTCTAAGTAAAAGTGGTTGCTCTAGTCCTGACTAATAGCTTGTCCGGACTAGTGGCTTTTAAGTTAGAAAATTAATTCTAAGTAAAGTTGGTTGCTCTAGTCCTGACTAATAGCTTGTCCGAACTAGTAGTTGCTTTAGTTGAAAATTAATTCTAAGTAAAAATTGGTTGCTCTAGTCCTGACTAATAGCTTATCCGGACTATTGATGGCTTTTGAAAAATATGCAAGTTAAAGAGAAAGCTTTTCATTGATCATTCATACAATATAAAGGAGAAACATTTTGGTTGCTTGCCAATATTGGCTACAAGTTTTTTGGTTGCTTTGTTTGCTTACTACTGGTAGAATTTCCTTAGCCTTAGTCCATGCCAAGTGTTTGGGACTTCTGAGGCATCCATGTTCAAGAGCTTTAGGTTCCTGGCCTGAGGACTTCTTTGATCTTGTATGGTCCTTCCCATTTGGGCATTAACTTTCCGGTGTTTGTGGGATCTGATGCTTCAGTGTCTCGAAGGACTAAGTCTCCAACTTGGAAGTTTTTGACTCTTGACTTCTTACTGAAGTGCTCTCTTGTTTTCTCCTTGTATTTTTCCATCTTTCTACAGCTTAGTCCGGACCTCATCAATTAGCTCCATGTTTGTTTTCAGTCCTTCTTCATTGCTTCTTTTTCAAAGTTTATTGCTCTGTGGGAAGGAGAGCCCACTTCAATAGGCAGCATTGCTTCTGTTCCATAAGCTAGTTTGAATGGACTTTCTCCGGTGCTTGCCCTTGGGCTTGTCCTGTAGGACCAAAGTACGCTTGGTAGTTCTTCTGGCCACTTGCTTTTGCTTTCTTTGAGTCTTTTCTCGATACCTCGGAGAAGGATTCTGTTGGTTACTTCTACTTGGCCATTTCTTGGGGATATGCCACTAATGATTTTTTGTGCTTGATCCCGCGCTCCTGAAGGTAGGACTCGAACTCTGATCCAATGAATTGAGGTCCATTATCTGATACTAGGACTCGTGGTATCCCGAACCTCATCAAAATGTTGTCCATAAACTTTATGCAGTCTTGCTGATTGATTGTCCTCATTGCTTTTGCTTCAACCCATTTTGTCATGTAGTCGATAGAGACTAGTAGGTACCTGAGGTCTCCTTTTGCTCGAGGGAAGGGTCCCATGATATCAATACCCCAAACAGCGAAGGGGATAGGTGACAGGACTGAGGATGGTAGGACTGGCTTATCCGGGATACATTGCTGAAGAGCTGACATTCCTTGCACTTCTTGACGAATTCTATTACATCCTGATGAATTGTTGGCCAGTAGTAGCCTTGTCTTATGATCTTATGAGCTAGGGCTTTTGCAGACATGTGGTCTCCGCATATTCCTTCATGCACTTCTGCCAAGCAGTATTTTGCTTCTTCTAGGCCAATGTATTTCAGGATAGGAGATGAGAAGGTCCTGCGGTAGAGTACTTCTTCTTCGAGGAAGAACTTCCTACTTTGCTTTCAATATTGAGCTTTTCCTTTGTCTTCTGGGAGCTCCCCTTTGTCCAAGTAGTTTATGAAGGGAGTCATCTAGTTTTGAGTGCTTTCTATTTCCAAGACCTCTCCGGATTCAATGGATGGTTTGTGGAGTTCTTCGAAGTAGACTGAGCAGTCCAGATCTGATGAATTGCGGACTAATTTGGATAGGATATCCGCTTCTTCGTTTTCTTCTTGGCATATCTGAAGGACTTGGTGGCTTGGGATTAAAGCTAAGTAGCTCTAAACCAGTGCTTGGTACTTCGCCAGAGTAGGGTTTGCTATGTATTCTCCAATTTGCCTGACCACTATTGGGAGTCGCTGTAGATTTTTAAGTCCTGGACCCTTAGAGTCCGGGAGAGCTTTAGTCCTGCGATCAACGCCTCATATTCTGCTTGATTATTGTTGCTGGGAAGCTGAAGGATATAGCTGTCTGAATCTTGAATCCTTCTGGACCTGAGTATGAGTTCGGCTCCTGACCTCTCGCTTGTTGAAGAACCATCTACCTTTAAGTCCAGGCTCCCGGACTAATTTCCTTTTTTGGCTCCTGATCCATGTCCATTGGTTCTTGGTCTTCTTCTGGGAAGTTGCATTCGATTATGAAATCTGCAAGAGCTTGAGCTTTGATTGCAGTCCTGGGAATGAAGCTTAGGTTGAATTGGCTCAATTCCACAGCCCAATTGACGAGTCTTCCGAGATATCTGGCTTGTGGATTATTTTCTTAGTGGTTGATTTGTCACTACTCTGATCTCCTCCCTTGGAAGTAGTGCCTGAGTTTCCTTGAGGTTGTAACCAAAGCGAAGGAAAACTTCTCCAATCTTGGGTATTTTCTGCATCTTTTAAGACTGGCTTACATAGTAGACTGGTTGCTGTGTTCCATCCTCTTCCTGATTAGGGCAGCTCCTACGGCTTGTGCTCCTGCTGACAAGTATAAGTAGAGAGGCTCTCCTGGCTTAGCTTTAGTTAGGACTGGTGGCTGAGAGAGGTAGGACTTGATTTCCTCGAATGCTTTCTGGCACTCCAGATTCCAGTTTACCTCTTCTTGTTGGTTGCTCCTTTGAGTAAATCAAAGAAGGGTAGGCACCTCTCTGCTAGTTTTGAGACAAATCTCCTGAGTGCTGCTAGTGATCCTGCTAGCTTCTGCACACCTTTTTGGCTCCTGGGGCTTTCATCTCCTGGATTGCTTTTATTTTCTGATTGGCTTCTATGCCTCTGTTGCTGATCATGAATCCTAGGAACTTGCTGCTCCTACTCCGAAGGTGTATTTCTCCGGATTTAGCTTGAGCTGGTTCTTCCTTAGGTTTTCAAAGCATTCCTTCAGATCTTCCACATGCCCTGGTATAGTTGTTGATTTGGAAATCATGTCATCGACATAGCACTCCAAATTCTCCCAATATGGGACTCGAATATCTTGCTCATTGCTCTTTGGTAAGTGGATCCTGCGCTGGTAAGCCCGAAGGGTAGCGTCACATAAGCGTAGACTACTCTATGAGTTATGAATGCTGTCTTAGGAATGTTTGGGTTCATCTTTATCTGGTTGTATCCGGAGAAGGCATCCATGAAACTTAGCATGACATGTCCTGAGTGGCATCTATCAGTTGATCAATGTTTGGAAGAGGATACGGGTCCTTCGGGCATGCGTCATTTATGTCAGTGTAGTCCACACACATTCTCCATTTGCCGTTGGACTTCTTAACCATGACCACATTAGCTAGCCACTCCGGATATTTGATTTCTTTGATGATTCCTGCTTTGAGTAGCTTTTCTACTTCTTCGTCAATGGTTCTTTGCCTCTCCGGAGCAAATTTTCTCTTCTGTTTTACTGGTTTCCTGCCGGGGTTGACATATAAGCTGTGCATTGCTATGGACTCATGTAGTCCTGGCATGTCCCTTGGACTCCAGGCAAAAACATCTTTGTACTCCCGGAGCAGGGATACTAATCTCTCCTTGAAGGACTCCTCGAGTCCTGACCCAACCTTCACTTTTTTGCTAGAATTTTTCATCTACTTCGACTTCTTCTGTTTCGACTGCGGCCTCGATTTTTGCTTGTTCTTTGTTTGAAACCATTTGATGAATTCGGGCTTCAGAGTTCTTCTTCAGATAGGTGTTTGCTTGTTCAGGTCTTTGGTTGCTTGTATGGTAGAACAAGGTTGGTCTAGGACTCGACTTACCTTGTCCAGTATCATGACTTGGTTGCTGCCAGTTCTTCTGGACTTGTTTTGTTTGCTTCTTCCCTTGTCCGGGGTCGGTGCTTTTCATGCTTTGTTGCTTGCGGAGGACCGTAGCCTTTCTTGTTATCTTGATGGGTTTCTGCCATAACTAACCCCTGGTTGTAGCATGTTTCAGCAACTCCATAGTCTCCTTTAATCTCTCCGACTCCTGTTGGGGTTGGGAATTTGATCTTGAGATGGGAGATTGAAGTTATTGCTTGCATCATGGTTAGAGCTGATCTGCAATGATTCCGTTGTATGAAGAAGGAGCATTGATCACATAAAATTTGATGACATGAGTCACTTGGTTAGGAGCAGATCCAAAAATGACTGGCAGATACAAAGTTCCTTGGATCGGGACTAAGTTATGGCCGAAGCCATAGAGTGGGTCTTCTCGATATTCATTTGAGCGGACGCTCCCTAACTGCATTCTATCCACTGTGTGCTTGAAGAGAATATTTACTGAGGAGCCATTGTCTATGAGCATTCTTCTTACTTCATTATCAAATATGTCTAGAGTGACAACCAAAGCTGCATTGTGATGAGGGTTGACTCCTTCGTAGTCCTTGCTGCTGAAGGATATCACCATGTCTGGGAGTGATTGGATTGAGAGCACTTCTTCACCGAAGTCCGGGCTTGGGGTGGGGAGTAGGATCCTCCTAGGACCATATTGACTATTCTTTCCTTTCTTCTGCGCTTCCCCTCTGCTGTGGTCCTGAACTAAGTATTTGTTCATATTCCCCTTCACTTGGTCCTCAATGAAGTACTTGAGTGATAAGCAATTCTCGGTTTTGTGGCCATGGGTCTCGTGATAATCACCCTGCTCTCTGGAGGAGTTTGCATTGGCTTCGGAGGATAATAGAAAGGCTTGTCTTTGACTTCTTTCAAGATTTCTCCCGGGTCATGTTGAGAGGAGTCCAGTTCGGCTCCTGCTTCAGCTCCCGAGCTTGCTTCACGGGTCCTGGGTCGCTGTTCGACTCCTGCTTAGGACCAAGTCTTTGGAAACCGGGTTTGCTTGTCTTTCTTGGCTTTGGTTGCTTTGCTTGAATTTCTTGTCCTGATGGTAACCCCTTTCGGTCGGTCATCAATGTTTTTACTCCTGGACCCCCATTCCGGGTCATTCTCATTCCTGGAGCACATCTGTTTCCTTAATGAATCTGGCAGCCATGGAATAAGCTACTGCCAGACTTTGCGGCTCCTTATTGATTAGCTCCATAAATACCTTTCGTTGTACTCTAGGTCCAGGTTTCTTGTAAAAATGCTTAAAGCTTCCCTCTCATCCAGATTTGAAACTTTATTGATTGCTTCCTGGAACCGGCGCATGTATGCAGAGAGGGACTCATTTCGTGCTGCCGGATCATCTCCAGGTAACACATGTGCATTTCGTGCATTTTGTTCGCCCGAAATCTCCTAAGGAAAGAGACTCAAAATTCCTTCCAGGAGTGGATACTGCGGGAGGGGATTCTGTTGAACCATCTGGTCCCCTCCCTTAAGGGTTGAAGTGAAGAACCTTGATTTCGTCAAGTCGTTGTAGTAGTATATCTGCGCTATCTGCTCAAAGTAGTTCAGGTGCTCCTCCGGGTCTCCCAGACCATCAAAGGAGTCAAAGTTGTAATGTTTCAAGTTCCGCTGCCGGGGGATAGCTTCTAGGGAGTGGCTGAAAGGAGTGAGTGTTTCTCCAATCTCCACTCCTGAGTCTCGTCCATCTTCCTCTACAATTCATAGATCATGTCTTTGAGGTCCTCTGCTTCTCTTCTTCTTCATCATCAGAAATCAGTTCCGGAGTAGGGTCTCTCCGGGTTCTTTTGCTCCTAGACTTGGCCAACAACTTCTCTTCTTCTAATTGCATTCTTTTTTGGATCTTTAGCTCGAGCTTTGCTTCTTCTTCTCCTGATTTGCTCCCGGACTTCTTCCAACTTTCTCTGTTTAGCAGATCTGCTTCTTTCTTGCCTTGATCTTTTTGCTTTTCTTTCCTTTGGCTCCAATACGGTCGAACACAGACCTCTTTGATTGCTGGGAGTCCCCGGACTCCTCCGGCTCCTCCTTAGTTCTGCCTCTTCTTGGAGCCGGGTCTGCTCCTGTCTATATAGTCTGATTGCTTCTGCTAGTTCATCGCTTGTAAGGTTGGCCATATGCTCTTCGGCTATCGGGACATTGGTGTACTTGTACTGATTGAGCTCTATGAGGGTCCTGGCATCCCTGGTGCTTACAATTCTCTCCACTGCGGGAGTGTGTAGTGGTTGCTCCTGGAACGTTTCTCTCTCGGCTCCTGGGTCAACGGCCTGGGAGTGGTCCGGCTCCTGGACCTGAGCACTAGCAGATGGTCTTCCAGAGGTATTATTTCCTGGTCTTGCCATTTCTCAACAATACCAACAACAAATAACAACAATATGCCACAGAGAATATCGGTCTATGGTTGCTTTATGAAATTTGCAAAAACTACCCAGAATAACAATAAAAACCAACAAGTAGCTTCCTGGGAGCAGTTCAAACAATTTTATGGGACTATTCAACGATGAAGTACAACGCAAATACCATATTTCAACTAGAGCAATAATGATTAAACCTAACGATAGCTCACACAAACGTGGCTTAAATCAACAAAACGGGCTCACACAAACGTGGCCTAAATCAACAAAACGGGCTCACACAAACGTGGCCTAAAATAACAAGCACACACAAACATGGCCGAAATAAACAACATTCATGCTTATGGAAAAGGTGGGTTGCTTGGATTCTTACAAGTTTGAATAAATGGACTCTTTGATGAGTTTGTTGATGAAGACGAATCCAGGGGCACCGAGACCCAAGGATGGAGCGACCCCTCCTTCTAGCGCCAAATGATAACTCCTGGTGGCGGGGCTGCTCCTTCGACGGCGTCCTGGATCCTTCGCCGCTGTGGAGGTGTAGATGTGGTTGGGTTCCTACAAAATAACACTGAAAGGGGGGTTGGAGTCCCGCGGCGCCTCCGGCGTGAGAGTAAGAACTAGCTTTTTGGGAAGATGGAGATGAATATGAATGTAAGGTTGCTGTATGTGTGTATGAGTGTGTAAGAATGATTAACCCCAAAACCTCACCTTCTTGGGCTATTTATAGCCCAAGGGTAGGGTTTTGGGGTTGGTACCTTGAATCGTAGCCATTGGTTCTGGGAGCGGAGGACACCTGGGGAGTGGATGCTTTACACGTGTCAGCGCGGGACTGGTCGGGGAATGTTCTGAGTATCCTCTGACACGTGCCTTGATTATTCCCATTATTGATGTGTGACAGTTGTCCCCGTCACGTGCTTGGGCCAACGTCTCACGTGCTGGGCTTTATCAAGGTTCTGCTTGCGGGACTGAGCTAGTTAGGAGTGGTAGTGTGCTGGACTCCTTCCAGGAGCTGAAAGGAATATGTCCTAAGTCCAATCATGTATTAGGATTAGGAATAACTTCCTGTGTAATCTGTTTTGATTTCATTGATATTAATAAAAGACTAGTTTTGTTTTATTACGGGCTTTATCTATTTAAGTGTTTAAATATGATATACCATAGTTTAGAGTAAAGCTTTTTATGGATTATGATGAGATCATAATAGTGAGACCTAAAAGATGATAACTCTAAATTTAAATAGTTCCTGGTCATAGGATTACTAACTGGTAATTAATAATCCGCAAAGATCGGTACATACTATGTTGCTTCATTATGAAGGATGTCCGTTCTAATAGATATTTGTGTGGTGACACTATAGCTAGTATGTAGGGCTTATTATAGAATAGGTTCACTGAACATGACTCGCCCCAGCTGAACAACTGATGGAGTTCACTCACATGTTAGCAGGTTGTTGACATAGTGATAGTTGTACAAGTATCCTTAGGACTTGAGGTCATCATAGTCATCTTGTGTACACTAAACTATGCTTTGGTTTAGAGTTCTTAGTCTCCAGGACAATTATTAGGGCTACTACTGGGTATAGGGAATTTGTACACGAGATAGTGTATGATCATAAAAGGATCTACCCCTTCCAGTGAAGGAAAGCGAATGTTCAAGGCTGATCCACTTATGCTAGTTCAGGAATCTCTGGCCAGAGTGAATGAAATTAGAAAGGAGTTTCTAATTTGCATAGAACTAAGCATAGTAAATGGTAAGCAGTGATTAGATTAGATAGGCTTGACACGAAATCCATGCCTTGTATTAATCGGGACATTGTAGGGTAGAAGGATTTATTGTACGGTAACTATTCAATGAATAGGTTCTTGGTATTCTAAGCATTGAATTCATATTTATCCGGATAGTCGCGATATGCCTGAGAAGTATCCCTCATGATGTAGAATAAATGTGATTATTAATTAATCATATTTAATAAATTAGAGAATTGTATATAAATAATGAGAAAATAGTTTTATTATTATTTATTTCTACTACCAGGGCTTAATACTGAACCTACAGGGTCACACCATAAAAAAGAGAATAATTTAATGGTGGAGGAATTAATTAATAATGCCTAATATTTATTTATTTGTGAAATAAATAATTAATTGGCAAATTTAATAATTGAGTAAATGAGCTTTAATTGATTATAAATTAATTAAGAAAAGTTCTTAATATTATTAATTAAGAATTTAATTTTTGGAAATTAAATCAAGAGAGAGATTATTTCTAAAGTGTTTAGAAAAAGGATTAATAATTAAAAGGTGTTTTAATTATTAATGAGAATAATAAATGGGATAATAATAATAATATTTATGGGAAAATTTCAGCTGAAAATTTTGTCTATAAATATACTATTATAACCATATTTTTATTCTAACCCCAAAAATTTTATAAAACCTAATTCTCTCCACCTCATCCTCCTCCTTAACGTCGTTTTCTTGGTGGATACCGGTGGAGTGCTTCACGTTTGAGGAGCAGCTACTAAGGATCTCCGATAGATGCTCTTGGATCGCATATTAAAGTTTAGTAATCGATCCCTACGTTTTACCAACGATTTATATGGTTTATTGGATTTTATGTGTGTAAAAGTGTTTTACCATGCCTCCACTGCGATTAAAATCCAACAATGGTATCAGAGCTTAAGTTGTATGTATATAGATCTGTGGTAAAAATTCCAGAATTTTATGTGCTTGTATGAATTAATTATGATTTTTACAAGTTATATCATGGATTAATTTTGTCTGATGAGAAATCGTTTCTCAGAATAATTTTGAATGTTGATCTGGGTTTTACAAGTGTTGTAGATCGTCTGGGTATTTTTTCATAATTTTAGGATGTATAGATTATTTATTATGAATTTTTGAAGTTGTTGCAATTAAAATTCGTAATTAAATAAGTATATATATAAATTGTAAGTTTGTATATATATATATTTGTTTGATGCTGGAAATCATAAGTGCTGCTCTGCATCTGCTGTGGATGTCTGACTGCTGCTGCACGGAGAAAGAGACAAGGAACAGTGATGAACGGTACGGCGCGTGCAGCGCAGGCAGAGAAAAAGGGGTGTCGCGCATTCCGGGAATGCGTTACACCCTGTGGCGCATTTGCGGAATGCGTTACACCTTTTAATGGCTTAAAAGGGTTGTAACGCATCACCGGAATGCGTTACAGGGCTTGTAACGCGTTCCTGTAATGCGTTACAGCTCGTCTGTTATTTTTAAATTTCATTTCTGGGAGTTTCGTAACTCCGTTTTAGGCGTGCAATATACCGTTGGATTCGTTTTTCCGAGACGGATCTAATGGTGTGATCAAATTTTAGTTTATATAAAAGTTTTGAACTGTTTATATTTCCGGAAGTGTTTTAAAGCTGTTTTTAACTGTTTTAATTGCTTTAAAATGCTTCATGTGATATATAGAGATGTATAATGCTTAGACTAATATACTAGATGATATAACATGCCTACCTTGATGTTTATTCATGTTTATATATGTGATATATGCTTAGTTTATTATGCAATGATAGATTTAGGTGAACTTAAATGAACATAAGGCGTTTGTTAGACAACCTAGTATAGTGAAATTGTTTCATAACCTTAAGAATAATATTATGAATACAATCATGAGATTCTTGTATTTATGAAACACGTAATTGAATATGAATTTTCGATATGAGAGAAAGGATGATTCTGTCAACAACAGATTTTTATCTGTAAGAAAGGGTTATTAAGTGACGCCTCTTGACAATGCTCCACCCGATCTGGAAATCATCTGATTATTGATTATTGATTTGAAATATTTAATTTAAAAGGAAGAATCTCTTTATAATATGATTATGATTGTAACGTAATATAATCCCTCTAAAATTAAATAATATCAAGTAGTAATTGGCCAATGACACAACGGGCTTGTGTCGGTCATAGCCTTCCAACATGATAGAAAAGTAGTTCTTATTTTTGAATCATTGTCGGTTCGTGCTACAGACGAGAGCTTCGATTTCGAAATAAGAAATACTTGTCTATTACATAGAGATGTGTACATTGAATAAGAATCTAAAGGTCGGTACGTGCCACAGCCGTGGGCCTTTGGGGACTGATTCAACTGTACGGAATGTTGGGTTAGACTTGACTTTGAACATTGAGTTTATCGTGCCACAGCCGTGACTCAATTATTCAAGAGGCTAAAGTTTGATTAGGGAATAACATTAGATGTAATTGACAAGAGTTGTCTGCCTATTGAACATTACATGCCGGTTCGTGCCACAGCCGAGGTTGTGTAATGGAATGTAGGATCCCTATTCCCACTAGCATTATGAATGTTTAATTTTTCACGTAGGGGGTTGAATAAATTAGATAAACTAGTGGGAGCCACTTATGAATAAAGACCCGATTCATATAGTGTTTTAAAATGAAATTGAATATTTGCTAAGTGCTGTTATGTGTTTATCATTTACAGATTTACAATACACATTATGTCTTCTGCACTATCACTCAGGAGGATACTAGATGCTCACAAGTTGACTGGTCCTAATTATGCTGACTAGCTTCGAAACTTGAGAATTGTTCTCAGGATTGAGAAGCTGGAATACGTGATTGACTCACCTAAGCCTACTGAACCTGCTAGCGATGCACATAATGATGAACATATTGTGTATCGTAAGTGGATAGATGATGCAAATGTTGCTCAATGCATCATGCTAGCTTCCATGAACATTAAGCTGCAGAAGCAATATGAGCATATGGATGCTCACACTATCCTCATGCATCTACAAGAGTTGTATGATGTGGCGGGGAGGACAGCTCGATATGAGATATCGAAGGAGTTGTTCGGTTGTAGGATGTCTGAGGGATCATCTGTGAATGACCATGTACTTAAGATGATCAATTTGATTGAACGTCTTGGACAACTTGGTTTTGCCATGGATGGGGAGCTGAGCCAACACCTGGTCTTGCAATCGCTTCCGAGTTCATTCTCGCAGTTTGTTGTGAACTTTCACATAAATAAGTTGGATGTCAGCCTGCCTGAACTCCATAACATGTTGAAGACTGCGGAATCGAATTTTTCCCCTAAGAAGAGTTCTGTTCTTCTAATTGGTGAAGGTTCCAATCCTAAGAAAAGGAAGAGGAACTCTTCCAAGAAGAAGAAAGTAGGTGAAGAAAAGCCGGTTCCACCAAAAGCGGAAGACCCCAAGAGCAAAGTTGTTTGCTTTCACTGTAACAAGGTGGGGCACTGGAAGAGGAACTACAAGGTTTACCTTGCAGAATTGAAGAAGAAGAAGGGTAGTGAGACTTCCGCTTCTGATTCAGGTATGTTCATGATAGAAGTGAATATGTCATTAAGACAAATTTCTACTTGGGTATTAGATACCGCCTATGGTTCTGACATCTGCAATTTGTTGCAGGGACTAAGGAGAAGTAGGACTCTTGAGGAAGAGGAGGTGATTCTACTGATGAGAAATGGAGCAAGAGTTGCTGCTAAAGATGTAGAATCATTTCATTTACATATGCCTACGGGCAAGACTATTGTTTTTAAAATAATTGTTATTTTGTTCCCTCGATTGTGAGGAATATTATTCCCATGTTAGACTTGGCTGGATTTTCATTTATTATTGAGAATAATGAATGTTCTATTCTTAGAGATAATATTCTTTATGGACGTGGTGCTTTAAATAATGGTCTGTATATATGTGACATAATTTACTTCAGATTGAACAAACTAATAAAAGAAAAGGGATGATGAAAATCTCACTTCATTGTGGCACTGCAGTCTCCATTTAGTAGACATGGAGAGAGGACTGCAAATTTGCTAGGAATGGTACACACAGATGTATGTGGACCAATGTCTAAGCAAGCCATGGGTGGATTTTCATACTTCATAGATGATAGATCTAGATTCGAATATGTGTTTGATGAAACACAAGTCTGAAGCCTTTGAAAAGTTCAAAGAGTATAAGTATGAAGTGGAGAAACAAACCAAACATAGTATTATAATTCTTCGATCAGATCGAGGTGGTGAATACTTGAATGGAGGTTTTCTGGATTATCTCAAAGTAAATGGTATAGTCTCCCAGTGGACGCCTCCCGATTGGTATCTGAAAGGAGAAATCGAACTTTGTTAGACATAATTCGGTCCATGATGAGCTATACAAATCTTCCAGTATTCCTATGGGGTTATGCATTGGAAACCTCAGCATATTTACTGAATAAGGTGCCTTCCAAATCTGTTCCTCAAACTCTGTATGAGATATGGAAAGAAAGGAAATGGAGTCTTAAACACGTTAAGATTTGGGGATGTCCAGCTTATGTCAAGAAAGTTGACCCAGATAAGCTGGAATATCGATCCCTAAAATGTAGTTTTGTGGGATATCCTAAAGAGACTTTAGGGTATTACTTTTATAACGATCATCGGGTGTTTGTCTCCAGACATGCTACCTTCTTGGAAATGGAGTTTATCCTTGAAAGGAAACAGTGGGAGCAAAATTTGAACTTGATGAAGTTCAAGAAGCACAAACTACTACGGATCAAGTGGAAACACCTGTTCTGACTGAACAACCTTCTGTGGAACAGCCCATTCGTAGGTCAGGGAGAGTGTCTCGCCAACCTGAGAGGTAATATGGCCTTGTCATTGAGAATAACAATGAGTTGTCGATCATTGATGATGACGACCAAGTGACCTATAATGAGGCTATGAATAGTGTTGACTCAGAGAAATGGCAAAGTGCCATGAAATCCGGAATGGAATCTATATATACGGTATACAAAAGAATGATTAGAGCAAATGGCCAGGTGGAGACCTATAAGGCCAGGCTTTGGCAAAAGGATTCAAACAAAGGCAATGGATTGACTTTGATGAAACCTTTTACCTGTAGCCCTGTTAAAATCAGTTCGGATTTTGCTTGCGATTGCTGCTTACTACGACTATGAAATCTGGAAAATGGCCAGATGGTTTTCTTTCCAAGGGAAATGAAAACCTAGTGTGTAAGCTGCTGCGAACCATATGTGGTTTAAAGCAAGCTTCTCGTAGATGGAACATCCGTTTTGATGAGACAATCAAAGAGTTTGATTTTATCAAAAACGTAGATGAACCATGCGTCTACAAAAGGGTTAGTGGGAGCGCGATAACATTTCTTGTATTGTATTAAAATAGAGTTGACACACATAACAACATAGCAGACCCACTCACAAAGCTACTTTCTGAAAGTCTCTTTGATCGTCATAAAAACTAGATGGGTATTAGATACCAGAGTGATTGGCTTTAGTACAAGTGGGAGATTGAAAGGAATATGTCCTAAGTCCAATCATGTATTAGGATTTAGGAATAACTTCCTGTATAATCTGTTTTGATTTCATTGATATTAATAAAAGACTAGTTTTGTTTTTATTACGGGCTTTATCTATTTAAGTGTTTAAATATGATATACCATAGTTTAGAGTAAAGCTTTTTATGGATTATGATGAGATCATAATAGTGAGACCTAAAAGATGATAACTCTAAACTTAAATAGTTCCTGGTCATAGGATTACTAACTGGTAATTAATAATCCGCAAAGATCGGTACATACTATGCTTGCTTCATTATGAAGGATGTATGTCCTCATAGATATTTGTGTGGTGACACTATAGCTAGTATGTAGGTGCTTATTATAGAATAGGTTCACTGAACATGACTCGCCCAACTGAACAACTGATGGAGTTCACTCATGTGTCAGTAGTTGTTCACATAGTGATAGTTGTACAAGTATCCTTAGACTTGAGGTCATCATAGTCATCTTATGTACACTGAACTATGCTTTGGTTTAGTTCTTAGTCTCCAGGGACAATTATTAGGGCTCTACTGGGTATAGGAATTTGTACACGAAGATAGTGTATGATCAATAAAGGATCTACCCCTTCCAGTGAAGGAAGCGAATGTTCAAGGCTGATCCACTTATGCTAGTTCAGGAATCTCTGGCCAGAGTGAATGAAATTAGAAAGGAGTTTCTAATTTGCATAGAACTAAGCATAGTAAATGGTAAGCAAGTGATTAGATTAGATAGGCTTGACACGAGATCCATGCCTTGTATTTAATCGGGACATTGTAGGGTAGAAGGAGTTTATTGTACGGTAACTATTCAATGAATAGGTTCTTGGTATTCTAAGCAGTGAATTCATTTTATCCGGATAGTCGCGATATGCTGAGAAGTATCCCTCACAATGTAGAATAAATGTGATTAATTAATTAATCATATTTAATAAATTAGAGAATTTATATAAATAATGATAAAATAGTTTTATTATTATTTATTTCTACTACCCGGCTTAATATTGAACCTACAGGGTCACACCATAAAAAGAAAATGATTTAATGGTGGAGGAGTTAATTAATAATGGCTAATAATTATTTATTTGTGAAATAAATAATTAATTGGCAAATTTAATAATTGATTAAATGAGATTTAATTGATTATAAATTAATTAAGAAAAGTTCTTAATATTATTTGTTAGATATATTTGATAATGTAATGGCTAATATGTTTTATGTTTAGCTTTCAGATCTTACTTGAACAGGATAAATCAGTACTTAACTGTTGATCTGTACTTATACTGGAAGTCAGGACTTAAGGATATCAGTACTTATGTTATCAGGAGATAATCATCAGAAGATAGATATCAGAACTTAAGTGATGAAGGACGATCAGATAAGGACAGTAGCTGATTAAAGGAAAGAAGATCAAGATAAACATAAGAACAGATATGCATGAAGAAGGAATTCTGTAAAGAATGGAATACTTGGAAGAAAAGATATCTGATTGATATATTTTAGGAAGCAGAATTATATTCCATATCAATTAGCGATTATCTTGTAACTGTGTAGTATATAAACACAGACATAGGGTTTACACTATAAGTGTTATCGTTATTCGAGAAGATTATTCATTGTAACCCTAGCAGCTCTCGTGATATTGTTCATCACTGAGAGGTAACAGTTCTATACTGTAACAGAGTTTATTGTTTTAATAAAGTTTGTTTTCTGTTACTTAAGTTCTTAAAGTTCGATTTGAGTGTACTATACACTGTATTCACCCCCTCTACAGTGTGTGTGTGACCTAACAAGTGGTATTAGAGCCTATCTTTTAACACACATACAGTTAAAGATCCAAACACAATCATGCCGGACACAGAAACTCCAACTAAGCCTACCAAAACTGAGGAACCACCAAAGACACAAATTCAGAGTCGGTATGAGACCATCAGAGTTCCCATACTGAGAC
The DNA here is from genome assembly GCF_009905375.1 of Apium graveolens. NCBI lineage: Eukaryota > Viridiplantae > Streptophyta > Magnoliopsida > Apiales > Apiaceae > Apium > Apium graveolens. The sequence goes on from NW_027420135.1 coordinate 16,026, forward strand.
CATCTGAATATCCCATATGGAAGGTAAGGATGACCATGTTCCTGGAAGCAACAGATCCATAATACCTTGATAGAATCAAGGAAGGCCCTCACAAACCAACCAAGCTCGCTGTTGCAGTTGCAGGTGAAGCAGCAAAGACCGTACCAAAGGAGAAGAGTGATTATACTGCTGAAGATATAGCATCAATTGCTAAGGATGCCAAGGTACGACACTTACTGCATAGTGCCATTGATAATATAATGTCAAACAGGGTAATCAACTGCAAGACTGCTAAGGAGATATGGGATGCTCTGGAAATAAGGTGTCAGGGAACGGAGACAATTAAGAAGAACAGGAAGACAATACTCACTCAAGAGTATGAACACTTTGACTCAAAGACTAATGAGTCATTGAATGATTTATATGGTAGATTTGTCAAACTTTTGAATGATTTGTCATTGATTAATAAAGAGTATGATCTTGAAGATTCAAACCTTAAGTTCCTGTTAGCTCTTCCTGAATGCTGGGATTTGAAGGCAACGACAATAAGAGATAACTATAATCTTGATGAAACAACTCTTGACGAAATCTATGGTATGCTCAAGACTCATGAGCTTGAGATGGAACAAAGAAGCAAGAGAAAAGGAGGAAAGTCAAGGACAGTTGCTCTTAAGGCTGAAGAAGAATCCCCCAAAGCAGCTTCCTCAAAGAACGACAAGGGTAAAGCTCTTTTCATAAAGTCTGATACTGAGTCATCAAGTTCTGAGAGTGATGATGACTCAGATTCTGAAAGCTTGCCTGAGACTGATGCTGATGAGGAGATGATGAAGCTGTGTGCTCTTATGGTGAAAGGAATCACAAAGATTGCATACAGGAAGTTCAGGAAGGGAAAGAAGTTTTCCAGGAAAGGCATAAGTTTTGATAAGAAGAATTTCAGAAGATCTGAAGGCAGAGGAGGAAAGTCTGACAGAGGAGATTTCACCAATGTTAAATGCTATAACTGTGGTGAGAAAGGCCACATATCTCCTGATTGCAAGAAGGTAAAGGGTGACAAAGGCAAGGCTCTTGTCACAAAGCAGAAAAGCTGGACAGACACCTCAGACTCTGAAAGTGAGGAGAACTATGCATTGATGGCAAATGCTGATAAATCAAATGCTGAGAGCAGTTCTGAAGCTGCTGAAACAAAGGTACCTTAGACTACTTATGCTTTTCATACTGATGATATTAATGAGTTGAGAAGATATCTTAAAACCATGTTTGTTAGTTATAGAGATCAAACTTTAACATGTGAGAGATTAACTTCTGAAAATCTTGCATTTAAGAAAAGAAATGATTTCTTAGAAAAAGAGTTAGTCATGTTCCATCAAACTCAGAAGGATAGAGATGATGCCTTTTATGTTAGGGATGAAGTGCTAAAAATGAATGAATCTCTAAAAACTGAGTTAGAAAAGGAAAGAGAGATTATCAGGACTTGGACTAACTCTGGTAAAATAACTCAAAATTTGCTAAGTAATGGAAACTGGAAAGAGGGCTTAGGTTATGGAGAAGATAAGAATGATAAAGGAACTGAAGAAATTAAGCCTGTTGATAAGCAAAAGCCAAAGTTAAAACCTGTTAAGTTTGTAACTGTAAAGTCTGAAAATGAGAAATAAGAAGTTACAAAGGAATTAACTTCTGACAAACTAAAACAGGAAAAGACAGCTGAAGTGAACATAGGCTTAATGACAAAGAAGCAGCTTAAGCATAAGCTGAAAGATGTTAAGAATGCAAACAAGGTAAAATCACCTAGGAAAAATAGGAATGGAAAGGAAGGTGTGAATAAAAGCAATAATTATAAACCTGTTCCTGATGCTTCTAGGAAAACATGTCATAACTGTGGAAGTTCTAACCATCTGGCTTCTTTTTGCAGGAAGAATAAGAATATTAACTCCTTACCTTCAAAATCAGGAGTTAAGAGTCAGTCTGTTAGATACAAACCACAAAATTCTTGTTTTCATTGTGGTAGTTTATGGTATTCCATTTATACTTGTAAGGAATATCATAGCTTATACTATGATTATTATCAAATAAAACCTTCTTTGAAGAAAGTTTCCATTGTTCCTTCTAGTGTAAATTCTGATTCAAAGTCTGATAGTGTAAGTTCTGATAAGAAAAATGTTAACATAAACTCTGATGCTAAATCCGCTGCAAATGTTAACAAACTTAATAAGGTCTTTGTGGATGTTCAGGACATATGACTGGAAATAAGGCCCTGCTATCAGACTTTGTGGAGAAAGCTGGCCCAAGTGTTTCTTATGGAGATGGCAACATTGGAAAACATTGGGATATGGCAATATCAATCTTGGAAATGTCATAATTAAAGAAGTAGCTCTGGTCTCAGGACTTAAACACAACCTACTGAGTATAAGTCAAATCTGTGACAGAGGTTATCATGTTGATTTCTTTGAAGAACACTGTGAAATTGTGAGTAAATCTAAAGGCAAAGTTGTTCTGAAAGGATACAGGCGTGGTAACATTTATGAAGCTAAGCTTTCAACAAGTACTGATGGTTCTGCAATCTGTCTGATTGTCCTGATGGTCTTTGTGATTCCTGTCAGAAAGCCAAACAAAGAAAATCTTCATTCAAGAGCAAGACTGAATCATCAATTCTTGAGCCTTATCATCTACTACATGTTGATCTATTTTGTCCAGTAAATGTCATGCCTATTACAAAGAAGAAGTATGCGTTGGTCATAGTGGATGAGTTCACCAGATACACATGGGTGTATTTCTTGTACACAAAAAGTGAAACTACATCTATCTTGATTGATCATGTCAAACAACTGGATAAAATGGTCAAAGATTCTGTGAAAATTTTAAGGAGTGATAATGGCACTGAGTTCAAGAATTTGATAATGGAAGAGTTCTGCAAAAACCATGGAATAAAGCAGGAATTTTCTGCTCCTGGAACTCCACAGCAGAATGGAGTTGTTGAAAGAAAGAATAGGACTCTCATTGAAGCTGCACGTACAATGCTTGAAGAAGCGAAGCTTCCAACCTATTTCTGGGCTGAAGCTGTGCAGACTGCTTGTTTTACTCAAAATGCAACACTCATTAACAAGCATGGAAAAACACCATATGAGATGGTGAAGAAAAAGAAGCCAAATCTGAAATATTTTCATGTATTTGGATGCAAGTGTTTTGTTCTCAAGACTCATCCTGAACAGCTATCAAAGTTTGATCTAAAAGTTGATGAAGGAATCTTTGTTGGATATCCACTTTCCACAAAAGCCTTTAGAGTCTATAATTTAAGAACAAAAGTGGTCATGGAATCTATCAATGTCTCTTTTGATGACAAGAAGATTACTGGTCTTGAAGATTTCATTGACCATGATCAGCTGAGATTTGAAAATGAAGACTCAAATTCTGATACTGAAAATCCTGACAGTCTAAGTCCTGATACTGTAAACTCTGATGGATTAAACTCTGATGTTATTGAAACTGTGGTAACTATGTCAAAGGAAGATGTACCTATGCAGGGGGAGCATACTCAAGATCCTACCTCATCTCAAGAAACATCAGAACATGCATCTGGCTCTTCAAGTTCTGATTCGTCAAGTTCTGATAAGCCAAGTTCTGATAGTGCTGAAAATCTAAATACTGAAGAATCCAACTCAGAGAGCATAGTTTCAGGGGGAGCATCAGAAAATGAAAATGAAGATAGCATGGATCATGGGGGAGCATCCAGTTCTAAAGACAACCTTCCATCTGCAAGGAAGTGGACAAAATCACATACACCTGATTTGATAATTGGAAATCCTGATGCAGGTGTCAGAACTAGAACAGGTACTTCAAATGAATGTCTCTACAATTCTTTTCTCTCTCAGACTGAGCCAAAGAAAGTTGAAGAAGCTCTTCAAGATGCTGATTGGGTGCAAGCAATGCAGGAAGAGTTAAATGAATTTGAAAGAAACAAAGTATGGACCCTAGTGCCAAGACCAAAGAATAGATCTGTTGTTGGTACAAAATGGGTATTCAGAAACAAAACTGACAGTGATGGCATAATTACAAGGAATAAGGCAAGACTGGTTGCAAAAGGATATTCTCAACAAGAAGGAATTGATTATGATGAAACATTTGCACCAGTTGCTATGTTAGAAGCCATAAGGATATTTTTGGCTTATGCTGCTCACAAAAAGTTTACTGTCTTTCAAATGGATATGAAAAGTGCTTTTCTCAATGGAGAATTGGAGGAGGAGGTATATGTTGAACAACCTCCAGGCTTTGTAGATACCAAACATCCAGATTATGTCCACAGGCTTGATAAAGCACTTTATGGACTTAAGCAAGCTCCTAGAGCATGGTATGAGACTTTAGCTCAGTTTCTTCTGGAAAGTGGATTCAACAGAGGAACAATAGACAAAACACTTTTCTATCTCAACCATGGAAAGGACCTACTTCTTGTCCAGATTTATGTTGATGATATCATCTTTGGATCTACAAATGACAGACTTTGCAAGAAGTTTGCCAAACTGATGCAATCAAGATATCAGATGAGTATGATGGGGGAACTTAGCTACTTTCTGGGCCTTCAAGTCAAGCAGAATGAAGAAGGCACTTTCATTTGTCAATCTAAGTACACCAGAAACTTGCTGAAGAAATTTGGAATGCAAGATTGTTCAAGTGCATCCACTCCCATGGCCACTGCAACAAAATTGGATAAGTATACTGGTAAATCAGTAGATATTACTGACTACAGAGGTATGATTGGCTCTCTACTCTATCTAACTGCTAGTAGACCTGATATCATATATGCTACCTGTCTTTGTGCAAGATTTCAAGCAGATCCAAGAGAACCTCACTTAACTGTTGTGAAAAGAATCTTTAAATATCTTAAAGGAACAGCTGATCTGGGATTGTGGTATCCTAGATAATCAGACTTTAAACTAATAGGTTACTCAGATGCAGATTTTGCAGGCTGCAAAATTGACAGAAAAAGCACAAGTGGAAGCTGCCAACTTCTTGGAGGCAGATTGGTTTCTTGGTTCAGCAAGAAACAAAAGTCAATTTCCATATCAACTGCAGAAGCAGAGTATATTGCTGCAGGAAGCTGTTGTGTACAGATTCTTTGGATGAAGAATCAGTTACTGGATTATGGGTTAACATATTTCAAAATCCCTATTTACTGTGATAATCAAAGTGTTATTGCTATGACAGGTAATCCAGTTCAACACTCTATGACAAAGCACATCAGCATCAGGTACCACTTCATCAGGGAACATGTGGATGAAGGTACAGTGGAATTGCATTTTGTTCCCACAGATCAACAACTAGCAGATATCTTCACAAAACCACTATGTGAAGCTACTTTTACAAGATTGGTAAATGAACTTGGAATGGTTTCAGGTTCTTTCTCTAAATCTGCTTAGTCTTGTTCTGTGTTATCAGACTTTATGCTTAGTATTTACAGAATTAATCTCATTGTGTATTCTGTGCTTAATTGATAAATGTTTTTAAGTACTGACTGTTGTCTGATATATATTTCTCAACTCTGATAAGTGATATGTCTGTTTAAGTAATTATTCAATCCTATGAGGATAACTGTGCTAGATACTGACCTAGTAGTCTTCAATAAACAAATGATTCCATGTAAGAAGTAATTATTTATGTGGAAATCTTATGACACAAGCAAATTCTGATAATTGAGCTTAGTTGAGTTTACTTTGTTTATCTTATTACTAAGTCACAAATTAGAATAATGCTACTCATCTGTTAAGTTCTGATTCTAGTAAAACTGCTGAATGTACTAAGTGCTGATAAACCTCACTTATCAAAAGAAAAAGAAAAAGAATCAAAGAATAACATCAGGTACTCCTTTGAGATCTAGAGTAAAAATGTGGAAGGGACGACCCAAGTGCATTACTGGTATTAAGTAAATATGCATTAGAAAAGCAAAATATTTTCTTGGTGACTTTTCACACTCTATGATTACTGGAGAAATACACTGATAAAAGCATAAATTCTGATACGCAGTCGTGACTCACTTACACTGAGAAGCCACTGTAACATAGAATTTGAAAAGATGCATAAAATTAGCACAAAATAGTTGAGGTGGACTCATGCATGACCTCATTCATCAGTAGGTTTCAGGATAATGACAGCTCTTTAGCAAAATTTTAATTATGCCTTATTTCTAAGATGTACTGAAGTGAATCAGACTTTACTCTTTGTCTGTTATTTAGCTTAATACACACACTAATCACTCCATATGAATGATTAAAATTACTGTGGTGGTCTATGTTATTTTAGATAAACAGTCACTGTGTCACTTTGCACAAATTCTGAGGACAAGTTCTAGTTACACGTTCTGATGATTAAGTTCTGAAGTCTATAACTCAGAACTTGTATGAGGATTTACTAAGATGGGCATTCCTTTTTCGAGTTAAGAAATTATGTTCTGATGACTGTTAAGTTCTGGTATAGGTCTAAGTTCTGATTTCTCAGTCTAATCCTTTACTTGGCTTATCTGTGAATAAAATTTGGTAACTAGTCTCAGTTCGAACTAGAATATGTTGAAGTGGAAGATTAATAGTCACTATGATTAGGATTAATGGTATTCGTACTTGAACAGTCCTACTGTTACTTGTTTCTTGTGCGTTTTAAACCATGTTAACTCTTTCCGATGAATGTTATTCTTTTTCAAAGTCTAGGGAGACGAGGTAGAATTAATTCTACCTGTCAGCATTCAATTTCTTTGCGTCTTCTGGCATTCTCTTGCCTATATAAGCAACCACTTCACATCAGCCTTCCCATCACACTTTTATCACAAACTCACTCTCGTTTTTCATTTATCATCACAAATGGCTGCATTTGGCTGGTTCTACAATTATGGTGATGAGACTGTGCATGTCTTTTTGAATGGAATTCCAACTCCATACCCTATCACCAACATTCCTCACAATCTCTGGATTCAATTTCCAGAGGTTATCAAACGTGATCTGGTGACCGTTCGAAGAGAACTTCATCTTCATCGTCTTCGCCAGCAAGAGCGAATCATCCGACTCGCCATTCTGTTTGTCGAGAGTAGGAAGAAGAAGATGACTTAATCTCGTCTTCTTCCTGTTTTTCTTCATCATCAGCTTTGTCAGGCTTCTTAGCTAGGACTAAGGCTGTTGATGTTAGGTTTAGAAGCTTAGGGAAAATCTTGTATAAGTATTGATGTAATTTCCATTTCATGAATGTATTGTCTTGATATATTAATGAAAGTTGTTTTTACTTCAAGATTTTGTCTCTGAGTTATTTTATCTTGTGTTGATAAATCCTGATTGATATTCTGATGACCATATAAATTTTGTTTTATATTAAGTTCTGATTCGTTTTCAGCACTTACTTATCTAATTTATCTTGGTCATTTTCATGTGATTTATTTTCAGAATATTAATGATGCAGTGAAAAATAATTCAATCAGTGATAACGGTTTAAATTTTGAATTAAAACTGTTTCTCTTGATAAATGGAACGGTTATTCCTTGAAACTAGGCAAATGGGTAAGTAATGATTCCTGTTTTCTCGAGCCCAGTAACTGTCTGTTATTACTGCATGTCTGACAGGTGTCCAACAGTAACATTTTTATTCAGAGTATAAGTACAACAGAGAGAGGATTTCTTTAATTTTTATTTCCTTCATATTTTTTTTCTCTCTCCTTACTCTCCTTCTTCTCACGTTGGTTTTTCATACAGACATTTTATCAAACACCTAACAGCACTTTTGAATCTCAATTTTTCACATGGCACCTAAGGATTTAATCATTGATGGAGCTAAGTTTGTTCCAAACAACTATGCTGCAATTCTTGATCATGCTGAAGCTCCATCTGAATTGCATTTTGTGCAAGATCTTCTTGCACACAGTGAGATTGGGTACGCATTAACAAAGCCTGAAGTCTTTTCGAGTCAACAAGTTCTGACGTTTTGGCGGACTGGGCACTTTGATGATGGTGGTAAACATGGCACTCCCAGTATTGTTTTTGAAGTGGGTGATTCATCTTATGTAGTCACTCCTGGTACAATACGCAAAGCTCTACATCTCCCAGAAAATTGTACTTTTTCAACTCCAGAGGAATCAGCACTTCAGGAGTTAATGGCTGATTTGGGATATGAAAAGAGTTTGGCAAAGCTTGGGCAGTTAAAAAGGGCTAATATCAGAAGAGAATGGAGTTTCTTCTTTGACTGCATCACCAAAGCTTTTGGGAACAAATGTTCGAATTTTGATGATATCCCAATTCTGAGTCAGCACATAGGGTATGCTATTATTCATCAAACTCATTTTGATTTTGCAACTGGAATAATTGGTTTTATTGGGGATAGGATGACAGAGGATAGAAATATTGTCTATTTTGCTAGATTCTGTCAACTTCTATATACTTTTTGTACTGATGAACCTCAATTAGTCAGTTCCTCAACCCCACCTTTTAGAGTTGCAAAACGATACTTTAATGATCTGGTAAATGCTGATACTAAGAAAACAGTGGTTAGACCATTACAGATTCCTCAGTCTGTAAAACAGATCCTAGTAAATGCTGATCCTGATACTTATAGATCTGTTTACTCTGATGTCCAACCAACCACAAACACCCAACAACCATCATCCTCAGCACCTACCACTCATTCTACTCAACCTACCCTCAGAACATATCTCAAATCCTATCTCTCCACTTCACAGACTGCTCAACCTTCATCTTCAGCACCTACTGTGAAGCCTTCATCTTCCAAGCCAAAGAGGACAAAGAATGTTCCTCAAACACCTCAAAAGAGAAGGAGGATTGCATTGAGAGATGAATCTGATTCTGAGGAACCGGTTCCTTCTAGAGAACTTGTTGTTTCTGAAGCTGAGAAAGAGATTTCTCAGAAGGATTCTGAAATTGGGGGTTCAAGGCTTCTCAAGAGGCTTAGACGAATGACAGTTCCTGAAACTCCCAAGGAATCCAAATCAACAAAGAAGTACAAGAAACAGAGGGCACAAAGGCCAGTTTCAGATGATGAAGAGGAAGCAGCTAAGGAAGGGGATCAGGAATCTCTGATCTCACAAGACAAGGAATTTGCTCCAGTCACTTCTTCTCCATCAACTCCATCTCAGGAAGCTGTATCTGACAAGGCTAACTCACCATCTGTGTCTTTTGTTGATCCAGGCACAAGTGCTGATATTGATGTTCAACACTTGGTTGTGTCTGAAGTATTTCTCTTAGAAGCTCCAACAACACCAAATCCTTCACCAACACCTGTTACTGATGCTGTTCAAACTCCAGAATTATCTAAGACACCTTCTCTGCATCTAGATACTGATGATCAGACTTTAGGTGAGCATCAGGATATGGCTGTTGATCAGAACTTAGTATCCGATCAGCAATTAGAGGATGCTGAAGCCTCCATTGCTACTCACACTGTTGTTTTATCAGAGGATACTGATTCTGTAAGTTCTGATGCTGCACATGATGGAGATACTGGTGATGCTGCTCCAACTGCTCATGTTGTAGATACTGATGCAGCAGGTCCTTCCGGACATACTCCTCAACAGACTCTTCCTAAGTCTGAATTGGTTAAGAAGTTTATTACCGGGGAAGCACCAGTACCTTGGAGTGAAACTCCTGCAGGTCAGGAGTGGACTAAGGAATGGAACTCAGTTTCATGTGTTCCAACTGAAAAACATCTTGCTGAGCACTTGACTAAAGCTGATGAAATGTTAAATTCTGATGATTTCAAAACTCAGCTTAGAGTCACTGCATTGAGTAATAAACATTTACAAGGTCTTCATTCAACTACTCATGCAGAGCTACACAAGATTCAGGAGAACTTTATCAAACAGGAACAAGTTTGGAAAATTGATAAGAAAAAGTTCTTCCAACCTACCATTGACAGGATTGCTTATATTGAGAAGACTCAAGATCATCAACAAGCTCAGATTGATGCAATTCTGAAAAATCAAGCTTCTCAGCAATCACAACTAACTGAAATCCAATCCTCAGTGGAATTGCTTCTCTCTCTTCTACTACCTGCTGATGCCAAAAAGGGGGAGAAGGTAATTAAGTCCAAATGCAAAACTAACAAGACACTGCAAGGAAAGGATGATGGAAATGATGACCAAGGATACTCTGGAATGGGTAGCGGTCATAGTCAAGGTAGAAGGTTTACATCAAGACAAGCTAGTCACAGGACAAGTTCTGATACTGGGAAAAGAATAAGTTCTGCTGCTGGTAAAAAGTTAAGTTCTGATGAACTTTTAGATCTTGATGAGGAAATGTCAAGACGATTATTTCTTCAAGAAAATCCAGGAATGGACTTGGAAAGTTTAAAGGAAGAAGAAGCCAGACTTAAATCAGAGAAAGTCACATCTAAATCTGAAGCTTCTGGTAAAAAGTCACTTCCAAAACTCAAAGGCATTGTGATCAAAGAAAGGACACATACTGAAGCAACATTGGCTAGATCACAACCACAGATAGATCCAAGATCCAAGGGTAAAGAAAAGGTTGGTGAACCTATCAAGGTTTATGTACCTCCTGAGGAAGAAGAAATTACTGATGTAAAGGATGATCTTGCTCTGACTTCAAGAAAAGTTCTTAAAACAACCTCTGACATGGCTCAAGTTGTTCAGAGTCAAGAAATTGTAAGTTCTGATATTCAGAAGAAGCAAGTAACCTCTGACATAGCTCAAGTTAACTTGATATCAGAAAATAGATCAAAGACACTCCTACCAGGATTCACTAAAGCAAAACAGACTCAATCTTTGAAGACTACTGCAAGTGGTTTTGAAGCAAGAGTAGTCACTGGAAAGGAAGCAAGAGATAAAACTGGATTGGGAAGTGCTGATGAAAGAAGAGTACACAACACTACCAATGATCCAACTTCCTTGAGTGAACCAGGTATTGGAGCAACTCCTGAGAGATTGAATCAACTGGAATCTGTACAGATGGTTTACCATACCTACTTGAAAGAATACATCATGTTGTATTTCATGACAGATGGTAGGGTTTATCATATAAGACAAAATGCCATTCCATTGAAGTATTTTGAAGAATTGGAGCATGTACTTTTCTTACTTCAAGTGGATGACAGAATAACAGGGACTGCTGCAAACTACTTAAAAGAACAGATTCAGAGACAGAAAAGGCTTTATTCTGTTAAGTCTGACAGCACATATGTTCCAAAGTACAGAGATCACAATGGTGATATTGTTGATATGAAGCCTAATACTGCACAGATCAGAACATATCTTGGTATTAAGGGACTTGAATTCAATCTGGAGTCTGACAAAGCTTATGTCATAAGACTAGATCAGGAGTTGAGAAAAGCAAAGATCAATGATCTCAGAGCTGCAATCTTTCAAACTGGTGAAGATACTGCAGAGCTTAAAGATGTCAAAAGGAGAATGATTGATGAACTCAGATATGCTGAGAAATGTTTGTTGAAGAACTATCTCAGAACAACTCCTGACATCAGAGAGATCAGAAAATAATGAAGCCAAGTCGAAGATCTACAACTGCTTAATTCTGATATTTATACAGACTGGAGTTGTTATCAGAAGTTGAATATTGGTAAAGCTTTAAGGACTGTAAGTTGTAGTTATCTAGTCTAATTCTCATGCATTTGTACTTAATGTTTTTGACATCATCAAATATCTGTTAAACTTGTATATTATGCTAATTTACAAGTTGGGGGAGATTGTTAGATATATTTGATAATGTCATGGCTAATATGTTTTATGTTTAGATTTCAGATCTTACTTGAACAGGATAAATTAGTACTTAACTGGAATCAGTACTTATACTGGAAGTCAGGACTTAAGGATATCAGTACTTATGTTATCAGGAGATAATCATCAGAAGATAGATATCAGAACTTAAGTGTTGAAGGACGATCAGATAAGGACAGTAGCTGATTAAAGGAAAGAAGATCAAGATAAACATAAGAAGAGATATGCATGAAGAAGAAATTCCGTGAAGAATGGAATACTTGGAAGAAAAGATATCTGATTGATATATTTTAGGAAGCAGAATTATATTCCACATCAATTAGCGATTATCTTGTAACTGTGTAGTATATAAACACAGACATAGGGTTTACACTAAAAGTGTTATCATTATTCGAGAAGATTATTTATTGTAACCCTAGCAGCTCTCGTGATATTGTTCATCACTGAGAGGTAACCGTTCCATACTGTAACAGAGTTTATTGTTTCAATAAAGTTTGTTTTCTGTTACTTAAATTCTTAAAGTTCGATTTGAGTGTACTATACACTGTATTCACCCCCTCTACAGTGTGTGTGTGACCTAACACATGACAAATATAATTTTTGAGTATTTTGAGTAAATATACTTAACGGATTTAGATGACATTGTAAAAGACAACTTTCTGAATCTTAAAACACAAATAATTTACGGAGGAAAAACTGAGTACCTGAGAAATAATAGAGGTCATCCCCACCAGCGATAAAATTTATGAAAATTGATTTATGTTGAAAATCGAAAGCCACCTTGAGATAGTGCTGGAAAGAGAAGGAGAAGGTGTTACTATGCCACAAATTTAACCAGAATTTTTATTGTAGCAATCTCAAGCTGACAAATATGAAAAATATTTGTATTAAAAATTTACAAATAGGTTATAATTTACAAAGAACAGGTGAAGACCACTATTAGACAATTGGTCCATATTAGTAGGAGAAGTAAATAATCACAATAACTAAAAAGAGCAAGTCCTTTTACTTTAGGACTATACTTTGTGATAAAAGTTAAAAGACCATTTATGATATTTATTTGATTCTAGAAATGATACTAAATTTTGCTACATATTTAAGTTATCAGTTACTAGGGTCAAGCTTATCTGAATTCTTCTTAAAAAAATCAAGCATTATTTTCAGCAGCTAGAGCAAAAAGCAAAAAATTAGGATATTGGCATCCGTTTTGCATAACATTGGAAAGGTAGTAGTTACCATTTATAAAAAGTATGGTGTTGGGAGTTGTATTAAAAATATAATCTATATTAAGAAAACTAGGATCAGTAAAGACATAAATATTGTAAGATGGTGTATAACTCACAAGTAAGATTGCACTGATACCAGATATTCCCAAGAAAGAATGAAATAATTGAAATATTCTTTAATGACATATCATAAAATATACTTAATTGATTAATTATCGATGGAGTTGCCAATTAATTGTAAAGTAGTCAAATAATAACTGGTATTGCCCATTTGGCATTCCAATACGTATAAATGATCCTTTAAGGTGCTCTTACAAATTATTCATATGATTAAAACTAATCTACAAAATAAAACTAATCTACAAAATAATTTTTACCTATAAATAGTTTATGCCCAAAACATTCAATTCACATACCCACGACTTACAAGTTTTTGAAGTCATAAAAAAATTAAACACTCAAACCACTATGACTCGCACTACTGAAATGCCCATATTTGTTATATTACTTATACTGGAGCAGTTGACATCAACAATTTTTTTTTGATTTCTTTATTTTTTTTAAGACTTGGGCAACAACACAAAGGACAACTACTATAAGGCATACAATATCTTACTTCCCTGTTGAAGAGCTATACACATGGGGCAGAACTCCAACAACTACCAGAAATCACCTACTTCAATTTATGCAAATTGTAGGATCATATGGCAGCAATTAAACAATTTTTTATGTTCAATTTCGAATAGTATTATAAAGAAACAGCGGACTATTTGGGCACTACGACCAATCATATGAAATACTGCAGGAATTGTCAGGTAAATATCACATCCTCTTCAAAATTATAATAAACGTATTGGATATTTATTATTCGCCAGGAAAAAGAGAAGACGCGATTAGAGAGCTAACAGAGATGACAAAAGACCCAACCATAGCTAAAAATATCCCTCACATGATACAAACGCTACGAATTATTGCAAGAAACGTTTGGCCTAACCACTTATTTTCTGAGTTATTCGGCCCTTCAATATGTAATCGACACAACAATATTGAAGAGGCTCACTATGTGTGTGACGGAATGCCGGTCCAATCCCATCGTATATATGACTATGCATGTCAGCATTGTAAAGTGGCTATTATAGTAGCATATTTCGCAGATTTCAGTCAGACAGTTCATATATAAGGAACTGTCAGTCAATTTCTATTTACATGTATTTTTTAGAATTTCCTTAACCAAAAGCTACATAAGACGATAAGAATAGGTTAGAAATTTATATTAGTGGTAGTTTTGTTTTAGTATTTCAATAAAGGATGCTATAAAGAACCAAATCTGTTATTTAATTTATAATGTGTTAGATATGAATACAACACAGAGGGGTGGGGTGAATGTGTTTTGGCTTAAATGTTTACTTTTTGATCGACTTTGGGTTTAGCAGTTGGTTGTTATCAATGATTTTGTAGAATAGATGTTAAACATAAATAACAGTGCAAATATGTAAAATAAAGATCTTCAAAACTCACTTAATTTTATATTAAAAATCAAGCAGTGTTTTGCTACAAAATCTCTAAGTTCTTGTTTTAGAACTTAGCTTCTTTCTTGAGAGAGAATACAATTTCTAATCTGAATTCTTACTCCTGACTAAGGACCAGTGTTAACTTTATAACTCAGTTAACTGCTGGTTTACACAGTGTGTAATAAGACATGCTATTAGCTTTCCTAAACTGTCACTTGTCATTTTTATTTATAGAAAAACAGATCTTCCATTTCTGGCTTAGCATATCTTTAGAATCCCGTGTTCACTTTAATCTTCCTTTGTCAGTTAATCTTTACCATTAATCTTGCACATCTCTCAAGCTGCTTTTTGTAGACTTGTCAATCCAGCTGTGTGAATTGTTTGTTGATTTGCAACCTTGGATATTGAACTGTTCTGCAATTCTGTACTTAGAGAAATTTCTTTACTTCGAGATCTCCAATTAAGCTGTAGAGAACTCGACATCTCGATAGGCATGTTGGCTTGTCGATATCTCTGAAACTTCATTGTTGACTTGACTTATCGACAACTCTGAGTTCTCTAGTAAATTTTAGTTTATCGATAACTCAGAGTTCTCTAATGGACTTTGGCTTATCGATAACTCAGAGTTCTCTAATGAATGTATACTTGTCGATATCTCTGAGTTCACGAGTGGGTATCTTACTTGTCGATATCTCCAATAGCATTTCTTGAGTTCTCGATAGACAATTCCTGAGTTCTCGATAGGTCTTTCTGAGTTCTCGATAGACAATTCCTGAGTTCTCGATAGGTCTTTCTGAGTTCTCGAATGACTCCTCTATAACATTAATTTTGTGACTTGTAGAGATCTTGACTTAGAATGTTTTTCACCAAACAAAATTATTCAACTCCAAGCTTCTTCATAATTCTTCTGAGGCATGACCTTTTTGATCTTCTTCCAGATAGAATTCTTAGGCTTGACACTGTTTAGGGAAAAATGCTCCAGTCTGCTCCATTTACATTTTACAGACATTAAGTGTTACGAGTATAAATTATAGATTAAGGTTACAATACAACTTACTTAGGGTTGTCAATATGACTTATTCTTGTTATGATACAGGCATGTCTTGCACAACATAATGCAATTATCTTTTCACGTCTTCTAAAAATTTTGTATGCAACTATTGCTAGTGATTTTTTAACTTAACTAACTAATTTATATGCTTAAATAAGATGTATTGTTTGTTTTAGATTTTCATGAGATATGACCTGCTGTAGAACAAAATTTTCTCTGGTTTATGTCCATTCAATTTTTATCAGAATTTACACATATAAAAAAATATCCAAAGTTAAAAAGAAAGATGATAAGTGAAAGTAACCTGAAATATTAAGACCAAACCTATGTCATAATAACATATAGAGGCACGGGATTATAGCTACACCAGAACTGGACCACAACCCTGCAAATAGCAACTAATATCAGGGTTATCCCTTACAATTTTAATCATGCAGATAAAACTGTACACATAGAACGACAAGCCTTTGCAAGTCCTGCAAATCATTTACCTGCAAAATTTTCTGGTACTATTAAATTCAGAAGTGATGATCATCATCATTAAACATATCAAGTAGTTGTTCATCTGTCCACTGCAGAAGATAAACATTTGTCACACATCTTTGCTTCACAGCTTTGTCTGCTCGCTGAACTTCATGGTCTCCGCTGAACTTCCCTAAAAACCACTGCTTTTATGTCCCTCTGACAAATTATCACTTGCTGGTCACTTTTCTGTGCAATCCAAGGTCACTTGGTAATTACCAAGAACATCAACACCACCTTCCACGTACATTTCAGTGGCAGCAGGAGCCACTCAACAGACCTCATGCAAAGTTTCTTCAGTTATTCCTTGCTCCTCTTCAAACGCATCTTCCAGTATCCTTTATTTTTAACTGTTATCTAATAATGTGACAAATTCAGTTCAGTTACACATGCGCAAAAATATTCATTTGGAGTTCGAACATAGCGTACTGTTTATTCACAGAGAATTTTATGACCTTTATTTCCTATAGTACCAGGATCTATTTTACTAGATTCCTTTTTCTATTTTATGTAGCAGATGAATAGATTCACGAATCTGTTATAGTCCCGTTAGTAAGGGTGGGTGGCCGTGACATATGGTTACGAAGCCGTAAACAAGTGAAGTAGTTCTTGGGAAATAAATGGATTTTCGTCAAAAGGAAAAGGAAGAAAATTAAAAGGGGTCAAAACAAAATTGTTTACGAAATCACAAATTGTTAAAATCAGGAATAAACATCTCACTTTCTTTTAATTTATTCTTATGATGCAAAGTAAAGATTGTAGGAAATTATATATATATCTATTGTCAAAAAAAGAAGCCGTGAATTTCTAAACTCAATCACATACCACATTATACAATGATAGAATTAAACAATACACATATATCACATAGCATAATTCAACTGGAAGTAATCCAAAACACTTAAACATCAACCACACCTCTATATTACTTTCCTCCCTTTCTGTTTACTTTACCTTGATATTACTTATCTCCCTTTTGTATCAATATTCTCCTAACCTCGGTTACACAAACCTCAAATTTAATAATTATAAAAAAAAGTTTTAAATAAACCAACCCACAAAACAATAATAATAAAACACAATACTTAAAGATCATAACTTTACATCAAATTCAACAAACCTGAAGAGCTCTCTTGGAAATCAATTAAATAGTTAATTCCACAAAATCACTGAAGAGGCCTTCTCTGCAAATTACCAATATCATAAGGTGTGTACTCTGAAATGATTCACAATTTCAAATCATTTTTTCAATAACCGGTGAAATAAGACCCTTTATGTTGTCGGAATGACGAAACATCAGCCCAGGTGTATGTGTCAACTGAACTGTGAAAGTAGATTATAAAATAGAAAGAAAATACAAAAATATTAAAGCATATAAATGTCATTCAAAAATAAAATTACATAATTGTCCTTGATTAAAAACTGATTGCTGTAATTTATAAATGACAAATTGAACACTAAAATCAAGTAGGAATTAATATTTAAAAACTAAATAAAATACAAACACAAATTAACCTTCAAAATAAAAAAACATTTAAAAATAACCCTTGAAACAACCTATCAAAAAAATAATACAAAACTCAAAATAAATAAATAAATTCCTAATATACATATTACAACAAACACGAAAAAACCTAATAAACTTAAAATATATTAAATCAATATTAAATGGATCCAAAAAAATTAACTAACAAAAGAAAAAATAAAAATGAAAATATTTACTCTATGTTCCAGATCCATCTTTATACAATTTTATTAAAAAAAGTAAATTAAAGAACAAAAAAAATATTAATAAAATTTGTTTAACTAAATTAACTATACTATATAATAAAATAAAAAAATATTTCATAAATCAAATATAATTTTATTCCAACAACATTGTCTAATAATGCATACGCATTAAATGAATATTTAATAATACATTAAAATATCTCTTCCATACCTAAAAACAAAACAACACAAGATATTATAGTTAATTGAAGTGTTAAAAAATAATACCCCGCATACGAATAAACTTAAAAATAAAAGTATTTATTATATTGTACAACTAAAATAAACCAACTAAATATAATATACGAAAACATAACCAAATTACCAAACTATTATTGAATAAATTAATAAAAAAAACAATTAAACAATGAATGACGGAAATGTATAAAACAAATATTTAACTAACTTTATGTTGTTCATTCATTCTAAAATAAAAACAGTTCACATTAAAGTTAAGTATTTCAACTTCATGTTTCTTTTATTTTATATATTTATGCTTACCTTCAAATGTAATAATAAATTTCAAGAATTTGGACTAAAATTATATATAACAGTTACTATTAATATACTTTTTGCCTTAGCATAAATAAAATTATTACTAATATAATAAAAAAATATCATAATACAATAATATAATTTTACAAAAATAAAAAATCTTTTTATTTAAAAATTATATATAAATCAGCGCGTGCATCACATGGGTATAAAGCTATTAACAATAATGTGGTGATTAGAGATGAAACTAAATAAAATTCACTAAAGAGTACTAAAGAGTAAAGGGAAAATTTAGTAAGGAGATTTTACTTGTTTTCATTTTTAATTTTTTTTACAAATATATAAAAATATCATCTTGAAATTCAAATATATATTAATATTTTCTCAAAATTTACCGATAACCCCTAAAAAAAATTCCTGATCAGCCCTGAATCTAACCTCGTCAGTAAGTTTGACTATAATATTTATATAAATAAATTTATTAATAAAGTTCATGAACATGTTAATGAGCATAGTCTCATTTAATATAGGCCATAAACAAGTATATAAACATATAAGTTATATTCGTGAACATTTTAATGATCAAGTTCAAATTATACTTTATATTTAAGTGTTTTATTCGAGTCCACAATGAGTGATATATAATTATTAACTTCTTTTATTTTTAACTTTTAGTTTTTGTTTTAAAAAATTACTTTTTTATTTCTACAAATTCGACCACTTAACCCCGTCGCGTCCTTTTCACCAATTTTCTAAAAACCTGTTTTTAACCCAATTTTTGATTAATCGAAATAGATCTCGTCCGTTTATCGATTAATCAAACACTTTTTTAGAACACCGATTTTATCACTTTTTTTTGTCGGAACCGATTTTATCACTAAATACAATTTATTTACATAAAAAAATATAAACATATGAATATAGTCCCTCCATTCTACCCATTGTTTACATTTGAGAAAGGGTGTCTAACACGGAGTTTAAGTTTAAGGTGCATATAAAATGTAATGCTGTAATTTATTTTTTAAATTTTAAGTTTTTTGAATAAAAACTGCATGTTAAAATTTTTATGCAGATTTTTAAAAAATAAATAAATTATAAAACTATAATTAATATGCACCTTAAAATGCTTAGACACTTTTTTTTAAAATATAAACAATAACCAGAACCCAAGGGAGTAGTAATTTACTCAAAATCAAAGGTTTAATAAGTTATTATATCATTTATCGGGTTTTTTTGGGGTGCCCATGAGTATATGCTAAAAGTTAGTTTTTGATGAGATGTCAACAAAATATTGATGGAAAATTCATTAATAATGATGGCCCTTGCATGCAAAAAAATTTTACCAATAATTTTTTTAAAATTAATCACTTACCTTTTTTAGCATGTTGCAATGAGCACACATTACACAAATCCATATTTTATTTCGTACAACAAGCAAAACTCGTGCTATATTCATTAATTCGGTCGTGATATCAAATGTGTAGCTGAGTTTTTCCCAAAAACATATATATATATTATGAGCCATTCATGATTAATCTTGAGCAGGAGTTCTTGAGTTATTCATATAAATGTTGGTAGATATTTTGTTTGATGTACAATACACGAACAAAAATTTGACTTCGGACTCCATATATGAGTTAAAATATAAATAATTAGGTATTCGACTCGATTCGTCTTTGTGGCGACACTGTATTCTTAAATTAAAATATTGATATGTATATACTAATCTAGTCTACGTGATTATCTTATGAAGAAAACATTTCAACGATTCACAAAAATACTAGCGTTTTACAATGAACAAAACTAAGATTTCATTTGAAATATTTTATAAGGGGCTTATAAGATAAAGTTAATGTATTTTTAATTTATAAATAACTTATAAATCATACACAATACAAAATTTAAATTTTGTTAAAGTAAACATATGTTCCTACAGTGCAATGAAATAGCTCAAACGCCGAATATTTGTCTTACTATGCATATTACTCATTATTAATTTTTCAAAAATATTTTCGTTTTGAAATAAATGATCGCTGTTTTTTTTGCAATTTTTACGATTTGTACAATTTTGAAATGGGCCGTTGCGAAGATTTGTAGGAAAAAAACGGAAGTTAAAAAATGACCCCTGTATCAAGCAAGAAAGTTCAATAGAATACTCAGCTCCAGCACCACCTCACCGTTCCGTGGTTATTTTTTTTATTTTTCAAATTTATAGCAGATTTCATTAATAATATGATAAAAACTCAATCGGGACAAACCCCCAATTAATCATACAACCAGGTTAAAAAACAAATAGAAGAACTAAATAATTAGCCTCTTTGTTTCCGGATTGCTAAACTGGCTAAATAAAAATATTCTGAAAATTAAAAATAAAGATAATGGTTTCTCGAGCTGGATGCATCTACACCGAAAACAGTAGTTTCACAATTGACCCTCACATTAATTTCATGGATAATACAATGTTCAGAAGTCTCAGTTGCAAAAACTGAGAGGGCCCTCGTGTTATGAACAAAAATATTTTGTGAGAGACGAGCACATGCGATTTTCACTACCGTTCTAAAAGCACCTCAGCTATCTACCTGCCGGACATCAGCTATAAACCTGCTGAAAGTGTTGTTGATGCGAGATATCCAGATCTCCCAATATAATGTAAAATCCATTTTCAACACATCGCATAAAGCGAGACACATCGCACAAAGCGAGACAATCAAACATATAAATAACAACTCAATTAAACGAAACGAAAAAGAACCGAATTTTTAAACAAAATCCGATATTTATTGAAAGAAAGTTAAAAACAAATGATAAAAATGTTGTATGGATGAAGAGAGAGGATGGAGATAAAGATGAAGATGGATAGAAAGGGTGAAGAAGGATGTGTGATGATTAGGGTTAAAGGAAGATGGGGCGACCGACTCTGATCAGAGAGAATTAGGGTTTTTTTTTTATCGTAGGTAACCCGCAGCCGCTACCCTTCGGGTGCGCACTGGGTAAACCCTACGGGCTCACGCAATAGCCTGCAAACCACGTGAACCAAGGTAAACCGCATTTAGGCGACAGGCTCTGACTCAGGAGGTCCCGTGGGATTCGAACCCGTGACCAAGAGGATAGTTTTCGTCTCTTTTAACCAGCTGAGCCAACCCTTGCGGGCGAATTAGGGTTTTTTATACCTTACTACTTTAGTTTTTCTATTTCCGTTCGGTGGTTATTTAGGTACACTGTACTTGTAGCGTTGGGGTTAATTAGGTACCAGTAGTACATGATAATTTACGTTTTCTAAATTCTCATTCGTGATGTGCAGTACAAAATTACAAATGCATATCTCATTGGTTCTCAGGTCTCTGACTACTATTTTCTTTAAACATTCAGCTGTACTTAAGTACGCATTTTAAATAACACCCAAAACAAATATCAAATGAAATATTTGTGTGTCCAATCATAACCCCCATCACACCTTCCTACCGAGAGAATCTCCAACGGGTAAAAATTCTTAGTTAAAAACTGTCAAAAATATCATAAATAAATATTATAGAGATTCTGTGAATATTAATTCATTCCAATGGTACATTTGTGTTAGATAAAATTTTACAGATTCGTAGTTAAATTACACATAATATACTTACCATATCGAAATTATACATTCTATTTATAATAACTTAAAATGATAAAAATATATTATTTTTAAAATATAGTTAATCAGTATAGGCAATTCTATCGAAGTAAATCAGCTAACAGGTTCGACAAATTTTACATAATTACTATTTTATGTCATTTTAGCCAACTATTTTAATCAACATCATTGAAGATGCTCTAATTTTTTGGTAACTTTGTCAAAATTAATCTTAATTTAAAAATTACTTTTTGAGAAAATATTTTCGAAATAATTTTTTTTTATGAAAAATGATGAAGAATGTTCATTTTAAAATATATTTCTCCTTTTAAAAAGAGAGGTGATTTTTATTAAAAAATCTTATTTTTCAAGAAATTTTACCTTTTTTAAACAGATATCGAAAAATTCAGAATAAATTTACCTGAAAATTATTTTACAGATTATAACATAGTGTCAATGACATATAAATTACATTATAAAGATATTTAATTATAGAAAAATTTTATATTCAGAGCAATTTTTTTAGTTTCAGAGCAAAAAATTTTGAAAAGACAAAACTGCCCCTCATATTAGTACAATAACTAAAAGCAAATAAAAAATAATAAGGGTATTTTGATTTCTTTCAATAACTTTTCCTCTGAAAATAACACTACCCTTAATTATACCAATCCGATACAAATATTAATTTGTATTTGTACTTTGATTAAAAAATGATATAAAATTCAACCAAACTCACAAACCGACACGATTGGCGAAATATAACTCACAAACCGACAATAAAAATAGGGGCATGATGGTAATTGAACAAAACTAAAAGTAAAAATAGCGGAGAATAAAAGTAGGGGCAAAAAAGTAAAACACCAAAATTACACAATAATTATGCTTAAGACCAGTTCTGTACCAAACGGACTTGAGAACGTTATATATGTGAGTGTTGATAACAATATTCTCCTCTCAAATCCATTTTTATCCGGTAATGCTTAACGGTGTCAGTTTATAATTAGCTAATTTTTATAACGGTGCCGTCAATAATCCCGTTACGGGTACGGCCTACCGTTAACGGAGTTAGGACCACACTTAACGTGGTTATAACAACCATTCTAACGGACGATCAATCAATTCTATTCACTACTCTACTCAACATATACACACACAGAGATACATACAGACGATTTCGAGATTGAGTTGATGATGAAGTGTTGAGGGAGAGAGGGAGAGAGAGAGAGAGAGAGAGATTGAAGGAATGGATGTGACGACGAGGAAGCGAGGTTTGCCGGCGGAGGTGGTGGAGGAGAGTTCCGGTGCGGCGGAGAGAGGAGAAGGCGGAGACGGAGAGACGGAATTGTGTTCGACATCGTCGTGTTTAGTGCAAGGTAAACGGTGCCGTCAAGTAACGGAGAATTCTGTTGACGATCAGTGTTGGAGCCCTAGCTCCGGTGAGTTCGCGGCGTCGTATTGTTCTTCGACGGAGATTGTAAATGAGGATTCGAAGATTCTAGATCTGGAGGTTTGTGTGTGTATAATTGTGTGTATAGTTTTACATACACGCGTGTATTTACAAATACGTGTTGTGTGAGATTGTGAATTTGAAATTTGAATTTGTTTTTAACAGGAGGAGAGCGTGGAAATTAAAAGCCTGACTTGTGATTCGAATTGCAGAGAGAGGTATATTTAGTTTTTTTGGTTTATTTTAGAGATTTATTCTCTCACGTCTCCTTTGTGTTTTTTGAAATAAAGCATCATTTCGGTTATTCAAGTTGTAATTTATTACATCTTGTTATCTCAGGAGAGAGACAACGCCGTTAAGTGAGCTTGGAGAAGAAACAGGCGCGCTGGAGTCGAATTCTAAACCGCCGGCAGCAAATTCTCGCCGTCGATCAACGGCGCAGAAGATGCCGTCCGAAGCTGAAATTGAAGAGTTTTTCGCTGCTGCAGAGAAGAAAATTCAGAAAGAATTCACAGAAAAGTAAGCTTCAATCTCTCTCTCTCTCTCTCAGCTTCAATCTCTCTCTCTCTCAGCTTCAATCTCTCTCTCTCTCTCTCTCAGCTTCAAACTCTCTCTCTCTATTTGCATAAATGTTGAAGGTAGTTTTTCTGGTTAAATTTACAGGTATAACTTTGACATTGTAAAGGATAAGCCGTTGAAAGGACGTTACGAGTGGGTTCCACTAAAGCCATGAGGAAGATGATGTTGATGCAAATTTAACACTATTTTACTAGTAGTATAATAAACAGAGTCTTCTCTAGAAATAATCTCTGCAAAAACTTGCTCTGTTTCTGGTAGTAGTACTTACTAATTTAATATCCGATTTTAGGTGTTAATTTTAGTTTCGAATGATGTACAAAATTAAGCTAGCTCTCTCAATTCTACTATTATTCTCCAGGCGTTACAGATTATAGCGGAGGATATATAAGATCAGTCTCTTTTAGTCTTTTGTGTTAATGAATGTTCTTGAAACTCTCTGTTTCTCGTTGTTTTTTCCGTCTTCTGAATATTGTAAACAGAAAATTCAATGGAAATTTTAGTGGTTCTGAAATTGAGTTTCTGGAAATGTTCTTGTGCAATGTTTCGTCGGAAAAAGGTAAAATGAAAAGTCCGTGTGATTCTCTTATAATTGTAGTCCTAGTTTTTCGGTGCCAGAGAGATCGGTGGTTGATTCAATAGAGTGTGGTGTAAAATGAATTTTTCATGTTTATGTTGGTGAAATTAAGCTTAGTTTGAATTCGGATAAATACAAAATTTGTTCTGTTTTTTTTTATGTTTGTATGGAATCAGAATCAGAATATGAATATGAATATGCTAGCTACACGGGGCTTGGTATGTAAGCTACGGAGACGTGGGGAGATTGGAAGCTAAGAAAGGAGGAGTTGTGCAATTTGAAGGCCTCCCATGTGGTAACTAAAATGTGAAATAGAAAGGACTTGAAATAATGATGGCAGTACTGGCAGAAGATGGTACATTATAGTCTGGCAGTAGGCATCTTCTTGTGTTTTTTATTGTCTTCTTACAAGCTTTTTAACCCCACTTTTGTACATGCAAATTGCAAAGTACACCACTCTGCTAAATAGCCTGGATCCTCTCTTGTGCAAATTATTACTACTAGTCTGTTGTTTTTTTCTTGCCTTTGTAAATAGCCAGTAAAAGCAGTTTTTGCTATTAGTTGGTGCACTCTTTTGCTCCAGTCAGTTCTGCATGTTCTTGTTGGTTTAACTCGCGTTTATGGAAGCAACAGACATGTCTTTGCCATATCTGTGACTTTCATATCAGGGTCGTGATTTCTTCATCTTTTAACCTTTTCAGTCTGTTTACCTATAGTTTTTGTTAGTTTTTTTACATGACAGTAGTAAACTTGCAGTGTACAAGGTGTGTGTGGGTGTGTATAATGATATTGTAATAGACTAGTAGTACGAAAGTAGGTGATAGAGTGGAGGCGTTGATGAAAGAAAGGGTGGTCCAGGATCCATATGGACCATGGTTAAGATTTAAGAAAGAAGAAGAAGGTTGCTCAGAAGAACTGATGATATAGGGCTGTGACTGAGTTCAATTAGTACTAGGGGGATAATTCAAAATTAAAGGTCTTTTTAATGTGTGTCCAGGTACACAATAAACACTAATTTCAATTAATTTTAAATTTTTTTTGTGAAATTATTATTATATACACGGTTCTTTATATTTATGATTAGAAGGTCAATAAAAAACTCTGAACTCGTGTAATTTGGTGCTTATTGTGTGTATTTGACATATATTAGAAAAAATCGATCGAGAAAAGGCAACAAAGAAGAATTAATTTGGATTTGGAGTGTGACGTTTGTCGCATTATGCCAACAAAGTATTAATATAGTGATCGAGCTCTTTTACCCTTACGGGGAGATCAGAAGTTGCGTGTGCGTACGTAGTCAATAATTCTAAAAGACGGTCTGGGTGGCCGCCTAGGCGGCGCGTAGGCGCTAGGCGAGCCCTCACCGCCGCGATTTGAAGGTAATCGGTTGCTCAGGCGTTTTATGGCATAAACGGTCAAAATCGGTCTTCGGCGGCTGAACCGGTCAAAGGCGGCGAAATCAACTTAATCGCCTAATATGAAGATGAAGGTCGTTTTGCTTTTTGTGATGGTATTCTTCTCCGACGGTATTTTCCGATGAGCGTGACGAAAAAGTAGCTATGTAGAAATAACAAGATACAAAGGCAAAAGCACGAATACCAAGACAGACAATTACTCTTACAGTCTTCCTCCTGTAACCAATTATCTTGTACGAGTATGGTAGTTGGTGGATATTTTAAATTAATTTATTCCTTTCACACTCACAATATAGATACGTAGATTCATGGCTTTTTTCTGTAAATATTTGTTCATCTTTTTTTAATTCATTTTAATGTTTTTTATCATACATAATTGATATCTAAAAATAATATTCATTCTTCGAAACAATAAAATTTCAAATTTTATTGGACAATCTGATATAATATAATTAATGTTAATTACATTAATATAAATTTTTTATTAAATAAATAATAATATTTAAATACAGCCAATTAACGATCCGATTAATCATTCCGATTAATCTCCGCCTTACCGATTAAGCGCTAGGCGGTACCTCAACCAGTCCGCCTAGCGATTTTTACAACATTGAGTCAATTAAGAAAAAATGTTATACAATGTAATGATGATAAGGATTCGTTACGGAATGGGGGGAGGCGCACATGCTTGGACTCCTCTCCCACTTTAGAAGGGTGCAGTAATCATGCCAAGTTGTGCACTCACAGTCTCGCACTGCTGTGCCCTGTGGTCACTGCCACTTCCTTCCTCTGTACCACAGCTTACACAATGGTTCTGTTTTGACTTTATCACCCATGTCAAAACATTGTGCATTATTCATTGTTTATTTTTACATTTCTGGAATCTACATTTGCATATACGTGTAAACTGATCCGAACACAAGATTATAAAAAAAAATTAACTTCATGAATCTATTCAAGACACTGGTATATCTCATTTGAATGTTGTGGTTAAATTGAGATATGGATTAATTAACTACTTTGAGAGCCTATATTTTTTATTATTTTATATAGACCTTAACCTGATCAGCAAGATATATGGATGTTTTGTTTGTTGTTCTGTTTCCAAACATGCCTGACAAGTGACAATGTAGTGTACTAGGACGCCAGTGTTTAAGGAAGGGTGTATATAAAAGTCCACATCTCCTTGTCTTTCTTCAAATTTAGAATAACCATGAATTCAGAAAACACTATAAGATCAGATGTTTATGATTTACTTTGTTACACTAAACCATTTTTGACTCAAAAACCTATATGAAGGTTTAACTCCAACATTTGTAAATCTACAACTTAATTGAAAATTAAATTACTTGGTAATATACTGAAAAATAACAAATTATTTATATATATTTTCCAATTCATTTGTTTGTATGTACATAGAGCTGTAATCTGAATCAATTTTTTTTAAAAAAAATTCAAACTTTTAAATGATGTCAAAGTCTTCTGAAAAATGATATTTGAACTTGACACTGTGGATGAACTAAAATGAATTTGAAGCTATTAACTAGTTTTGAAGTTCGGAGTTTGATGTTTGAAATATAGTAACGTGACAATTTTTTAGTAGTGCATGTTAAAATTTGGTGGAGTTAAAAGGGTGGATAATTATTTTTTTTGGTGGAATTAAAGGGTGGATAACTATTTTCTTGATCATATGATCAAATTTCGTATTCGAATCTCACAAGAGTAAAATTTATGTTTATATCTCCTGAGTCAGAGTCTCTTGCTTAAATGCGATTTATCTTGTTTCACGTGATTTGCATGTTATTGCATAAATTTGTGGGGTTTAATCAGTGCGTATCCGAAGGGTAGCGGCTGTGGGTTCTCTATAATAAAAAAATTGATGGAGTTGTTCGAAAGAGTGATATATTTGGTTATTGGTTATTCGCTTGACATAATAATTATCTTGTACATGCTCGTAAATAAAAATATTAAATTGAGAAGATAGACACCCTACTTAGAATACTCCTCCTTGTGATATTCTCGTCATCGTATTGAGAGACTTTCGGGGATAAATTTAGCCTATTTTTATATAAAATTGACAAAAATAACCAATTTCTGAAAAATTGGTCAACTTTAGTTGATGAGATACCCAACTGTCAGTGGAGTATCCACTTTATACAAGATATCCAACTGGCAGTGGAGTATCCCATATATGAAATACCCAACTACCGGTGAAATATTTTATACAAATTGGGATACCCAATTGACAGTGGAGTATTCAATCGGTCAAAATTGGCCACTTTTTTCAGAATGACTATTTTTATTAATTTTTTTCAAAAATAGGCTATTTTTGTCATTTTTTCGAGACTTTCTTGCACTTGAAGCTCTAAACAAAACCTAAATACACAAAAAAAATCGAATAAAACATGAATTTAAATTAAATTATAGGATGTCATTTTATCTAGACTAATTAGCCTAATTTATTCCGCATGATACACGGATTATAAGTAGAGATGCACAAAAAACCTATCGGGCCGGACTTTATCCGGCCTTTAAAAAACCCGATTTTTTTTAACACAGATCGTGTCGGGCTTTTTTAAAAATTGGGCCGGGCCGGGCCGGGCTTCCTGAAATATAAGACCCGTTTTAGACCCGCGAACCGGATCGGGCGGAACCGGGTTTTTTATTTATATATTAAAAAAAATTAATATTTTATAACTCGAATTATGAGTAGTTTAAATACCAAAAAAATAATATCTTGATATATCAGATATAGTAGTTTAGACACCGAAATAAATAATTATTTTTAATATAATATATAAATAATCATATATACTTTAGTTATTTCTAATATTATGTTATATTATTTTAAAAATCTTAAAAATTATTGTATATTTTCAAATTTTATATAAAAAATCGGTTTTTTAATTGGGCTTTTCAAAAAGCCCGAGCTTTTATTCGGGCCGAACCGGACTTTTATCCAGGCTTTTTTCGATCCGGACTTTTATCCGGGATTTTCGGGTTTCGGGCCGGGCCGGATTTTCGAGAAAAAGGAGACCCGTTTAAGACCCGCTTTTTTCTGGATCAGAACGGATCGGTTCGGCCCGGGCTTTTTTCTGGATCAGATCGGATTTCGGATTTCAGATTTTTTGAAGTTATAAGCTTAATATAGATATTTATAAGCTTAAGGTACATAATAGTAAGCAATCTAGGAATTCATTTTCCCCACGGCCGAACACACAATGACACAATTCATACGCATTTTTTGATAACAATGATAATTAACCAGTCAATTTAAATTGCAAATGAACAACACGAGGCACAATCTGCGGGCACAGCCGCTGAGAACTACTCCACTTTAACAGCCAACAAATGAAGACTTCCAATAATAGGCGCATTTTCCATTGCATTGAATTCTAATAACTCCTATATATCTGTGAACTCATGTCTGAATTCTCATCGAAAGAATTCCTAAAATACCCCATTTCAGGCTACTGCATGAACCCGTAGGGTTTACCGGTGCGCACCCGAAGGGTAGTGGCTGCAGATTACCTACGATAAAAAAAACCCTCATTTTTTAGCGCAACATCCCCGCAAACGGCATTTTGGGCCCCCCCCAATAGTGGATATTTTGGTCGGTTCAAGCATAATAAGATGTCTACTAATCAGCTAAACATTCATTTCACCTTAACTTGATAATGCTAGAGCCTGCAAATTCTTATGTTCTTGTACAGGTTTCAAACACCGTGTTTAAACGAATCAAGATCACATTCCAAGTAAATACTAATGGTGATGGTGTATACAAGTCTTTCTTTCTCAAAATTGAAGAATTTCTTTCTTTCACCGTAATGTGATTGATTATATACAAACCAAGTACACAAAATATGGAATCAAGAAATGTACATTACCCTTACACACATGATAAGGAAAAGCAGAGAAGCTAACTGAACAAGAAGACTTTTTTCAGTTTTTCTAAACAATTTCAAGTGAGGTAC
Source organism: Apium graveolens (assembly GCF_009905375.1). Classification (NCBI taxonomy): domain Eukaryota; kingdom Viridiplantae; phylum Streptophyta; class Magnoliopsida; order Apiales; family Apiaceae; genus Apium; species Apium graveolens. The sequence continues at coordinate 45,900 of NW_027420135.1, forward strand.
TTGATTTTGTTGATAAGGACTTGATGGAGCCTTCTTTGTTGGACCTGAAGGAGCCTTCTTTTGGAGCACAGCTTTCTTTCCCTGCTATTAAGGACTTCACTATATGGCGATATCTTCTTCTGTAAGTTGGAAACATCGATATTCTTCTTGCCATCCCCACCATCCTGCAAAAGAAGATCATTTCAGAATTTCAGTTTATTACAGTAAACTGAAATCAGATGCAGGAGAACTTGTTCCAAATGCGTTTCTAATGCAAACAAACTTGATGAAAAGGTAATAATGATGATAAGAAATTTCAGAGTTCAATAATGTTAAGTTGGCATTTGGGGAAAAAAGTCGAGTTGGATGAATTAAGCCTTATAAATTTGAACAGCAAGACTGATATGCCAACATCTTATTTTTCATTCTTTTCTTTTTGACAAACTCAAAAATCTGATAAATTTGGAATACAGAGAAGCTCTTACCTTCTGGCAATGCCCTCGAGTTGAGCAACTCTTACTGCATTCTGGGGCACCACACTGCCATTATCCCACGCCTGGATGCGCTGAGGATTTGTTCCAAATAGAATTATTTTCTCCATGTACTTGACTTCATTCTCTTCCATGCACTTGATCTGCTCCTTGAGAACCATTAACGGTTGAAAAAACCACTCCATCATTTTGTCCTCTGGCCTATTAAGATGCGTTATTTCAATATCATCAAGAATCAACAGACCATCTGATCCAGCTTTTATGGAGTAAAGAATGTTATGGAAGAGTGTGTAACAAGGCACTCCAACACCAATAATGCCTGCTTCTTTACTATTCTTCGCCTTCAACCAATCACAGAGGTCGGTTATAGTTATTACATGCATGTCCAGTAATTCCTTTCCCCGCATCTCACAAGATCTCATCATGTTTCCCCAAACCTATTGCAATTTCCAGGAATACGCATGATAGATATGAGGTTGATGTTCTACTTACATAAATTACTGTACTTAGCCTATAAAGAGAAATAAGTGCGGAAGAAAATCAGTTTTCCTTTCCTCTCCAGGTATAAAAGTGAAGATAGGTTATTACAATCAAATTGATGCAGGACACCATGATCTAACAGCACAAGTTTTACCCGAAACAAAAACACAGTGTTCAAATGTATATAGAAACTATGTGGTTTACTTGTAAAACCGACTTGTGCCAGGCTGAAATGACAAAATTAGGAGTTTAAGACCAAATGTTTCTGTTTTCAACCTACATTAGATTTATTACATCTCATACCATGTGCTCTAACAGCAACAGGTATCATGTTCATCAGATTTAGAAGATTATAAATGGACTGCCATTATAATAAGGAGTACTCACATTGACTTCTAAAGTTTTAGCATTAACTTAATCCATCTAAGTAATACATCAGTAGGTAATTAAACTTTGCTCCAGTAGTCTAACATATCTTGATCTCTTGGATCCTAAAATATTGGTGACTTCAAAAAAACTTTTAGGGTTGAAAGCAAACCTGGACCATTTTCACTTCATGTATAGTTTCCCTGACCGATCTTCTTGATGACAGGCTTGCCATAAGAATTGGCGGTGCTTCTCTAATAACAGAGCTAATACGAGGACCGTCAGTTGAGTGATGTCCTCCAACAGAAGGGTCTAATGAAGTAGATAACTTCTTTCTATATCTGGGCCTGGCTGTGAGCAAGGTGATAACAACATTTAAAACTAGAACACGGAGGAAGATCTATAGCAGCATTGCTCTGACATAGCAATATATACATCAAAAAATACAAGGTATCGAGAATTGAGAAAATAATTACTTTGGGAGGATAGACCCTTCACGCAGATACAGCCAATCATTCGTGTATTCATCAAATTCAGCAACCATTGCAATCACATAAGCAAGACCTCTTTGAAAGGAACGTTCCTACATTTATGATGAATTTTTAATAATGCAGTTGAAAGCTGTGTATTTAACAATAGCAAGTATTCACTAGATTTCAACAAACCTGATATACTATCACTGCGCCATACAATCCAATGAAAAAGCTAGAGAATATAGCCATAATAATGCTTCCGATGACAATAATTGGCCACATCAGAATTGTCAATCCAGCGATAGGAATACAAGCTGTTTCCAGAAACGGGCCTTCTCTGCTAATTAGATCATGTACAAGTCTTTGCCATCCCTTGAACAGCAAATATGGACTCTTGACTATGGCTATTGCAGTAAAAAGGGGAATTTCCACAACAAGTCCCATAATCCCGACAATGATACAACCGGGAACATGAATCAACCTGTCACATTGTTTCCAAGTGAATAACATCTCACAAAACTGGTTCTCTTTATTGGAAATGATTCAAAGTTACCAATGCAATCATTATTTTTCTGATTTGAATGAGCTTAGAATAACAGTACCTTAACGGTTTATACTCGTTTGTATAAGGGGATTCACGCAGTTCTTTCAAGTAGACGGGGTAAGAGTGAACACACACATCAGCAAAATCTCGAACCACTGTGCAACTTCCTTTAATTGTCCCCCAAGTTCCATCCTAGTTATGACAACAACACAGACACAAAAACAAATCTAAATAACATGAAGCTGTTTTAGAGGCTAAGAAAATAAGAGTTACCACTTACCACAATGCAATGAAAGAACATGGTATACGCGCTGTCGTGGTCATGCCTGAAGGCCTCAAAAGACGAAACCCATGGAGTAAAGAAGCCATAACCTAGACCGACAAGAACACTACCAGCTATGCTTAATCCCACCCAAATAGCAAATAAAGCAGGCAATGCAAACCCCAAAGCTACTTTAAGGTATGCATCAAACTTTTGTGTCCTGCAAGTATTTTTTTGTTATTGATAGATTAATTTGAATAAGAATTGAAGAATTTCACAAAGAATCAGTGCACACAACAAAAACATGCATATCCTAATCAATAAACATCTACATAATTCAAAACAAATTCAAGAACAGGGAAAGTGAATAAATCAATAAGTCGAAAGATTGAGAAAAATTACTTGATAAGTGTATAAAAAGTCCAGTAAACATGGGAAGGTAAAAGACCAAGAATCACTCCAACATTCCCAAATATTAGTATCAAAGCAGCAATCGGTCCCACCAATACACCTGAATAAGTTACATAACATATACCACAGGATCAATGAACATCCATAACCAGACATGCATCAAGAAGAAGCCAAGAAAATTGCAGAAACAAGTAACCGGTCTCTCTAAAATCTTACGGCCTCTCTAAAACCTTACGGTATCAAAGAAAGGCAGTCTCTCTAAAACCTTACGGTATCAGAGGAAGACCCGTCAGAATCTCATGTTATTTAACAGAGAGGAGGAAATAAAAGACATACTTTTGATAGCACCTAGGCAGAGAGCAGCAAAGAATGAAAACACCACATAGATGATCCTTAACCAATCTTCAATAGTGCTTGGCATCATTCGTTAACACACAAAACTAACAAAAAGAACAAGTTTAAGAGCTGTTTTTTTTACATTCAAGAAGATAATAAGGAGTAGTTTAAAACGCCAGAGAATGTTAAGAACACGCAAGAAGAAAATGTGATGGACAAATGAAAAAGCAGAACGCCAGATATTTTTAGTGAAAATGATACGTTAATAATAAGAGGTTTGTATTATTAAATTTGGATGTTTTGCTAGGCAAGTTATATGAATAGTCTTACCTAGTGATAATGTTATCCTGATTATATTAGACTAAACTTTTAAAAGTCAAAAAAGGTGAAGTAATGAACAGGTTGTGTGCTCATAATACTTCTAGAACAAAATCTGAGGAACTGAGAGATGAAGTATTTTGAATTATCAAAAGCTTTTATGGGTAATTTAAGTTGCATTCAGCGCATAGTCTCAATTTATTTGTACATATTGACTTTTATACGTAATTACTTTTATACGTAATTTAAGTTGCATTGACTGCATAGTTTTATTAATTATTTTTCAATATTTTTTTGTAAATAAAAGTTTAAGATTTGAATTTTTATTCACCAAAAAAATTAAAAATAATCAACAAAATTATGTGATTAATGCACCTTAAACTACGTGCACAAGTCAAATTGAATAAGTAGATTGGGGCGGAGGGAGTAATAGTTTTTCTAGTGTGTCGATGACACACTCTAAACACTAATTTTTATATATTTATTATGAGTAATTTTATTTTTATTTACCAGAATTTTTGTGCATATATGAGATTTATCACTATTATGGAGATATAAGCACTACTAATAAAAGATTTCACCTAAAAATTTATTGTGTGTTCACGGACGCACCGAAAAACTGTTAATATAAGTTTATGTAAAATGTAGCCCGGCATTTAGCTGAAAACAGGGGAGGGAGGGTAAGATTAGTTTACAAATAATGGCTGCTGCAGGGCTGCAAGCGATTGGTCATTGGTCAAAGGTTGTGTGAAGCAAAAATCATTAATATCATGCCTTCCGTCAGCCTAGGCATATTTGAGTAACATGAATTCACAAATATTCACCTTAAAAAATTTCTCCAAGTGTCTTTATTTTATGTGTCACTAAATTTAAAATTTTAAGTTGGAAACAGAAATTACTTTTTTGTGTTAAACTTTTGAAAATCAGATTAGTGGGGTTTAAAAGTATAGTCATTGTTCTAAAAAATTTCGATTTTATCAATTAATTCCTGATTAATCCTCTAAGGGATCGTTTGATTCAGCATATTTGGAGATTTGGGTATAATGAGTTTTCTCCCTTCCAAATGATGTTTGGTTGCTGAGTTTTATTAGACGAACTCATACTTGAAACCCACTGGGAATTACATTTGATATATTGGGAGAAGGTGAGTTTGGAAAAGGGGTACGAGATATCAGATTTATTGTTATCATTTCAACTATATTTATATAGTTAAATATAATTTCAATACACATATTTCAAAAATTATATTTTATTTACTTTTAAATTAAATTATTATTATTTTTATTTAATGCTGATTAGTTATATTTTAATTTCTTAACAAATATTAAATTATCATTTAATTGTTTAAATTTTATTTTAACCAATCATATACACATTTATTAAATTTTTGTTTGTAAGTTGTATAAAAACTTAATTTCAATGTACTCTATAGTTTGCTTTTATTCATCATATTTGAAAGCAACTGAACTTTCAATTATATTGAAATAAAACAGATTTATTCCAACATTGAATCAAACACATTATATCAGAAATCATTTCTCAATCTCATACCAACTAGATCTGATTACTATTCCAAACTCATACCATCTTCTAAACGAAACGACTCCTAAAAATACATGACCAATCTGATTTTTGAAATCCGATTAATCCCTATATATCATCTTGATCGGTATATTGAAAATAAATTATTAGATATGAAATTAAATTTCAATCAAAGTTATATAACTATCATTATGTAATATGCTAAATGTATATATTGATTCATAAATTACTAATAAAGTAAGGATTTTAAATTAAATATAATTACAAATTTTAAAGTATATCCGATTTTTATTCCAATTAATTATTCCGATTAATTCCTGATTTTTAGATTAATACTAAATCGGTACCTTCACCGATCAACTGAATATTACTATATTTTTGTTGGTATGATCAGATTATTTATCTAGCTTTCTTTAAAAATCCTATCTCGTTTTATATAGGATGAAGATATGAGACATTACTTTTTAGAATTATGTTTCGGAGTTTGCCAATGTTGTTATCATTTGTAAAACATCAATCTAATTGATCAATTTATGAATAATGCTGAAAAATATGATTAATACAAGTGAAAAATCTGATGAGTTAAGCTTAAAATTTACTCCCTACCAAGCACATTAATCATTGTATATAGTTATAGAGGGTTTGAAGTCTTCAAATGCCTGGAAATAAATATGTCCACACCTTTTCGTATTCATTCAGTTTGACTAAATTTAAACCTTATTAGAGATTGACAACAAGGTAGGATTAAATTCTGAGCCGCTGACCCGTTATATCAGGCATCGGAGATCATCTTCAATGCATATTGAACATTCTCCACGCTTTCGCTTATAAAGTCTATTAGGATTTTGACTAGCTAGGTTAGGTCGGATTCAAATTCTAATTTTGATTTTTTTTTTCAAAGCTATAATCGAACTAAGTTGAGTCGGTTTTTTTAACGATTCGAATTCGATTTTTTCTAAAAAAGTTGAATGTCGTTTGATTCAGAAAAACGGTATATGTTTAGAATAATGAATCGGGTTAGGCTGATATGGGATTGATGAAATTTTACGGAGCTAAAATAAAATAATAATTACAATATAATTATAATTGGAATATAATATCTGATATATTCGCTCTTCGAAAATTTCAAATTTTAAAATAAACAAACACAATACACGAAAGTACTAATTGTAAAATAATATGTGTCAAATATAAATACAATAGAATCTCGATAAATAAATGTTTGATGAATGAATAACCTCAAAAAATAAATAATTTTTTTTGGTTCCAACTTAGGCAAATGTGCTTAATAAATAACCTCACTAAATGTAATGAATAAAAAAATTAAGTCTTTATAGGTCCTATTTAAATATAAATGAATAATCAAAATAATTCGAATATACATTTATCTTTGTATAAATATATAAATACATTAATCCAGTAACACTTTTCATTTGATCGGTCATTATTAGTTTATAACTTTGATGTTAAAATAAGATCTGAAAGATACAGCATTACGAGTAACTTTGTAACCTTTTAATACATATTGGACGTATTGTCTCATTATTACGTATTCATGCATAGATGCATGTAAAACCAATTTAAATGTTAAAAAAATGAATATATTTAAATATCACATAAATCATAATAAATTTTAAGTACATTTAAAAATAAAATATTATAAAGGAATTATTAAAAACCTGAAAATAATATCTAAATGAATAAATATTCATTTATTCGATAAATGAATAATCGATAAATAAATAATCTCTCTAAATGAATAAATATGTTTGGTCCCAATGGTATTAATTTATCGAGGCTCTACTGTAATGAGAAGTTATTTTGTATAAATTTGTTCGACAAAGTCTTAAAATGTACTTTGTAATATAAACTCATAAATTAGTATTAGTAATTTTAATTTAGATAAATTAGTACTCGCTTCGTACTACTGAATTGTTTACGTTACTTTTTGGCACGATTTTCAATGCTCGTTTAAAGTATACTTCCATAATATATATATATATATATATATATATATGTATATATATATTAAATCTGAAAAAAAGTTTTATGTTTAAACTTTTATTCAAAAAAAAAAAAAATATTATGAAAATATATTTTATTGAAACCTCGATTTACGTGCAAACAGTGTACGTAAACTATCCAGCGGGACGAACGGAGGGAGTATATATTACCGAAAAAGTAGGAAGGACAACATAATATAGGTGATTAGTCGTAAGTAGATGTAAATTTTTAGGGTCAAATAATTATTTTGCGAAAAGAATAGTAATATTTTTTGTATAAAAAATATTTATTACGTTGGTTGCGGATTACATATATACAAAAATATATAATTTATATGAAAATATTTGACAACTAGCATTTATAGATTTAACCATGGTTAGTTTTTTTTTCATAATTTAGTATAGTTTGTTGGGGTTGTTGGTGAAAAAAATAGTTAAAGGTTTTTTATCAAAAAAATAATAAGTTTGTTAGGTTTTTTGACTAATAACTCTATTTATTTTGTAGTGTTTATGTGACGATGATTGTATCTCATGTATATATATATGTTTTAATTTCCGTTTTCGTCTTAATTTGATTATTTATATCTTAGTATCTTATTTGAAATTTATATTATTTAATATATATAAAGAGAGTTAAATTTTATGGAGACAACTTTTTTTGAGATCTTGAAGGGCACTTATGTTCTGCAAGCAAAATATTGCACAATAACATTGCAAAACATATTATTTTGCGAATCATACTCTACAAATATCCTTATTTTATTCAAACTCTTGAATATCATATATGTACCGCATGTAAAAACATTACAAATATATTTTATTCTGCAAAACATGTTTAGTTTGCAGAACATTTGTTTAGATTGCTGAACATACAAATTTTACTTATTAAACTTAAATGATCTTCAACAATTTTAATGAATTAGTGATACTTGTAAAACATACTTTATAAAATAATATATTTTAAAATATTTTGATTGCAGAACATATTTGGTCTAGAAGGTCTCCGATGAAAAAGTGGTTTTCATCAAATTTTCCTATATATATATATATGATTATATTAATATTTCGAGGTATTATAATATTTTAATTTAAATTAATTACTCTTTATTGTTAATACTTACATATTTTAAATGTATACAAATAATTAGAGTTTATCGTGAACATTAACTTTTTCATAAAGTATACGTTGAAACTTTGAAGTAGGAATATGGGGGGTCTTTATATAATTAAACACTTTTAAATAACATTATTAGCCATGATGACCAACAACGTACTATATTAACTCTTTTACACTAATTATATAATGATATAATATAATGAATATATTTTGGTTAGACTTATCTCATACCATATATTTAGGAATTATGTATTTGATAATTTATGATATCTTACTAAATGACGTATTTGTGACAAATTATAAATGTATAATATTGTGTCACTAGAGATTTGTGATGTTAGCAAGGTGTGAAATTAAGTGCCTGTTTGGCACCACATTTTGTGATCATAAATGGGCTGAAAGCTCGTTATCAATTTGATCGAATCGTTTGAAACCTTGGAGCAAATGATTATATATTGTCAAATATGATGAAAATTATAAAGTTGGTTTATTTATAAATTCCCGTTTTCGCATCCATTATGGTCCTCTAATCTTTAATTTGTATTTTTTTTAATCTGCTAAATCAGTTATTTCTCATTTATTTATCAGCTTTGAACCCTGTTCTACTTTTCCGATTTTATATTAAATATATATTTTTTATTATTTTAACTTTGCTATAGTTTTTCTTTTCTTTTTTCTTTTTAATAATTTGTATTTTTTTTAATTTTCTCAATTAAATTTTATATTCATATACCAATTTATTATATTAAAATTTCAATTTTTTATAGATATACAAAAAATATAATTTATAAATTATCATTTATCGAACATTGTCACCAACTTATAAGTAAATTATCAAAACACTTTAATAACTTATAAGTCATGATTTTTATTAATATGACATTTTTGAACTTTAACTTATAAGTTATAATTTTTAATAATCCCCAAACGGGCCCTAACTTATATCGTATGTGTATTTTGAATTTGAAGAATAATTTGATTATGAAAATTATGAATTGCAAGATCCACTGGGGTCGAATTAGACTGTTTGGCCCAAGACTTACAAAAGTCATGTGCTTGGCTATTGGACATACATAGAAATGGGTTTAATTTGAGCTTTGGGGAGGTATGTCCCATTAAATTTGATTTTTTTTCATCGGACCAGATGATTTATTTCTATTCCCGGATTTAAGATCTTATTGGCACATTTGAACCCAATTATTTTCAAGTTCATGATATTCGGAGTTTTAACTTGATAAATAAGTGTAATTTTATAGTCTAAAAAGTCATAATAAATAAGTGTAATTTTATTAGTCCAAATTTGGATCACCAACTGATCCAAATTTCTGACCAACTCCAACAGTGTGATCCAAATATTTTATCCAAATTACTTTTTACATATAATAATATATAAATATCAGATTAAACAATTTTATCTTAAATTTATCATTTAATCATTATTAATAATTTATATCACATTTCATAAATCTATTAAATCAAAAAAAAAATGCACACAAAAATATTAAAATTGTGCACTTAATTCACGAAAAATATATTTATTGCAATAATTAACATACAAAATATCATTGACACACACTAATTTTACGAATTAATATATTCTTCCCACAAATGCTCAATTAATGCATCTCTAAGTGGAATATGTGTCTCTTTATTTTTTTATTTTTTTATTTTAATAAAATAGCGTTTTCTCATTATTTAAGTTTTATTTTAAAAATAAAATTTGTCAACTATTAATTATATTATATTATTAATTATATAATTAAATAATCAAAAATCAATTTAAAATCCCATAAACTACAAATAACGAAATCATTATTTTATATTAAATCAAGTGATCCAATTTGGATCAGTGAGATCACTACTGTTCACTGATCCAAATTTGGATCATTGTTGGAATGAAATTCGGGGTAATCTGCCCCAAATTTGAATATTTGGATCAGTGTTGGAGTTGCCCTTGGATTTGACTATTTGGATCAAATCCCATTTTTTTTTCGAAAATGAGGCCAAGTCTTGATTTCCGAGTCTAATGTATACTTTTTATCAATAAATAAAATCATGTTTTATTGCAGCACAAAAGTACCAAAATATCTATTTACTTATATTCTCTTTCAATTTTGTTTTAACACAAATCAACTTCTATTCTCTATAAATTTTATTTTATATTAACTAGTATCCTTCCAATCATCTATTTACTTTTATAAAATAAAAAATATTTTTAACCAGAGTAATGAATTATCTTAAGATTTTATTAAGTTACATTAAATTAAGTAAAATAACATATTTTTACTTTAATTTAAAAACTCACTAACTACTAAATAAACTATTAACACGAATCGACTTAGTACACGTTTGGCAAATCTGAAAATAAGTAACTTACAACTTAAAATGAATAAGTGAATTATAAGTGATAAGGAGAAATATACTTATAAGTTAAATAAGTGTTTGGATAGTTTTAGTTATAAGTCATAAACTTTTATTCTTAAATGAGCTAAATAAATAATTATTAAATATAATTATCTAAATTCATTAATATTAAGTTAGATTAACATTTAAAAATAAATATTTTTAAAACCGAGGTTAATAAATCAGCAAAAAATTAAAATAAGTTGAGAAAAAGTACGCCGTTACTAACATTCTATTATCGGCTTATAAGTTATAAATTCAACTTATAAGTTGGGTCGACAAACACTCGTAGATGGAATTAGGCCCCAAATGTCACTATTGGGGTCAAATGACACTCAATGTCATTTTTGAATTTTTGGCCTCAAATGTCACTTGAACACGACGTTTCGGGTGAAATTTTTAAAATAGACGAAAAACGCAGTCTCGTGTTGAGTTTTTCCATAACAATTTTTTTTTCGAATAAATGGAAAATGCGGTTTCGTTTCTTGTTTTTCTTGAAAAACGTGGTTTCAAACCGAGTTTTTGCTGAAAACACAATTTCAGAATTTTTTCCGGTAAAAAACGCAGTCTCGTCTTGAGTTTATGGATATAAAACGGCGTTTCAAAATGATTTTTTCGTAAAAACACAGTTTCAAACCGAGTTTTCTCAGGATGCAAAAAAAAATTAAATCAAAACGCAGATCCAAAATGAGTTAATATGAGAAACTCATCCTGAGATTGCGTTTTGCCCCATAAACACGAATTGAAGTTGCGTTTTCAATTTTTTTTTTGGAAAAAAAACTCAAAACATAACACGAAATCGCGTTTTTCATCAATAACAGAAACTCCACCCGAAACTCCGTTTTTTAGTAACATTTGGGGCCAATTATTCAGAAAGGGACAATGAGGCCATTTGAATATAAAAAAGTGGCATTTGGGGTCAACACCCCGTAGATGAGCTGTTACGAGCTTATAAGTCATAAGTGGCTTATAAGTTATGTGCCACACATGCCCTTATATTCTCTCTAAGCTTTATTTTCGATGAGTTAGAGTAAATCCTAAGTCAATTACTTTTAAAGTGAAATTATTATTTTAAAAGTGATTAAGTAAAAGTAAATGACTTTAGTGATGTTTATTAACCTTTAACTCAAAATCATAGATTTAACGATTGTATTTGTCACTGTCCATCAATCATTATTTAATTTTCAGTTAATAAATTCAATTTTCTACCATACTAATTCGATATTTTCATCTTTGACCCCGTGCGAAGCACGTGTTTTCAACTAGTTGTACAAATTAAGCGAAATCATGTTTTAATTAGTACAAGGGAGTACCAATCTCAATACTCACTAGAAAATTATACAATTAGTTTTAAAATTTATATAATTAAATCTCAACCGACACGAATTGACATATACTCTCCGTAGACTTCGTTTCATTTTAATTTTTATTTTTAATGTACATCCAAGCGGTCGATTTATATTTAAATCAATCATATTAGTAAAAAGTTGACATGTTAGATTTATATAAGTAAAATAATTAAGTTCATAACTAGAACTATACTTGTGAAATTTTAGAACACTTAACTTCGAATTTTTTAACTACATAATTTAACAGCAATTTATTTAATATATTTTGATCGGTGTTCTGCACAAATTATGAGATTCAGTTTTATGTAAATAATAATTTTATTTATTTTTGATCTCGGCACCGTACTCGCACGGATTACCAACTATACTCTTTGTTAATAAGCGGAAACATGTTTTATTGTAGCACAACCGAAGTACCCAAAGTACCAAATTTTGGCACTCTCTTAATATAATTTTTTTATTTGTTAGTGTTCATCCAAGTGTTTATTTACGTAATTAACATTAAATTATTTAAAATAATAAATATTAGTTTGTTTCACAAAAACAAAATTAATATATTAGTTTTCTAAATAAGTAAAACAATGTAGAACTATAACTATAGTGAAAATTTGTTATTCAATTCTTTTTAACTACATAATTATTATTTGTAAATACCAAATTTAATAATTGTTATAATATATTAATTTCAACATGTATTTCACACGGATTTTGAGTTCAATTCTCTACGACTACTTATTCGATATTTTTAATCTCGGGCTCGTGCGTCGTACGAGTTATCAACTATTATACTAATAAGCGAAATCATGTTCTATTAGAACACACAAGTAACAAATCTGAATACTCACTAGAAAATTATATAATTTTTAAAATTTTATATCATTAAATCTCAACAAACACGAACTAAGTTTTACTCTCTATTAACTTTATTTTCACTTTAATTTATATTTGTTAGTGTCCATTCAAACGTCGATTTACTTTTAATTAATCATATTAGTAAAAGTTAACATGTTAGATTTATAAAACAAGTAAAATAACTAGGTGGGTAACTAGAACTATACGGTGAAAATTGAGTTTTATACTTGAGTTCGATTCTTTTAACTACATAATTTAACGACATTACTTTATTATACTTCGATATATTTTTCGGCTGAATTAAAAAATTCAATTTATACGAATAATAACTTAATTTTACTTTAATCTCGGCCGCGTGCTTCACACGAGTTACCTACTAGTACATATTAAAGTCAGACTTACCTGAATGCAACCAACGGGAATTTACACCAACCAGATGCCCCCAGAAATCTTGATTTGTTGTGCGGTTATTAGTAATACTTTTTATTATAAACTCAATAAATCCTAAATCTTATCGACGTGGGATTAGGCATTACAAACTCCCCAAACTAAACTCATGACGTCCTCGTTGAACAGACAATTCATAGGACAAAGATTGTATCTCTCTAGTCATTTTTAGCCATTGTGAGATAATATCGGCTATTTTGTGTCCCTAACTCCAAATTTCTGTATTTTGTGAGATAATACCACTAGTTTTTGTGTCCCATCTCCAGCAACTTGAAAAATCAAGTTTTCGAGAGTCGCTTCCGACTTTTTTCAAAAATCATGTCAAGTCTCGATTTCGAGTCTAAAATAAATTGAAATAAACTAACCGAAATACAATCAATTTGGGTAATACACAAGGTCATCACATGCTCTTAAAATATTATGATTTGTTGATATATTTAATAGTATTGTTTCGCCTTGTAAACTGAACAAAATTCTAAATCTCATCGACTTGTGATTACCGGTTATTTAAAGAGTAACGTTAGAGTAATAAAAAAATACAAAAATTGTTATCAAATGACAAATAAAATAATGTAATTGATACTATTGGTGTGAATATATTGAGAGTATGTTTGCATTTAATAAATAGAAGTCTGACACATGTCAGTTTGTAACTATTTAAAAAAATAATATTTTTGTTGCATAAATTAGGGGTGTGCATGGTGCGGTTTGGTGC
>NW_027420136.1:0-104495 GCF_009905375.1 Apium graveolens
AATATGATTATGATTGTAACATAATATAATCCCTCTAAATTTAAATAATATCAAGTAGTAATTGGCCAATGACACAACGGGCTTGTGTCGGTCATAGCCTTCCAACATGATAGAAAAGTAGTTCTTATTTTTGAATCATTGTCATTTCGTGCCACAGCCGAGGGCTTTGATTTCGAAGTAAGAAATACTTGTCTATTACACAGAGATGTTACATTGAATAAGAATCTAAAGGTCGTTATGTGCCACAACCATGGGCTTTTGGGGACTGATTCAATTGTACGGAATGTTGGGTTAGACTTGACTTAGAATATTGAGTTGTCGTGCCACAGCCGTGACTCAATTATTCAAGAGGCTAAAGTTTGATTAGGGAATAACATTAGATGTAATTGACAAGAGTTGTCTGCCTATTGAACATTACATGGCATTTCGTGCCACAGCCAGGGTTGTGTAATGGAATGTAGGATCCCTATTCCCACTAGCATTATGACTGCTTAATTTTTCACGTAGGGGGTTGAATAAATTAGATAAACTAGTGGGAGCCCACTTATGAATAAAGACCCGATTCATATAGTGTTTTGAAATGAATTGAATATTTGCTAAGTGTTGTTATGTGTTTATCATTTACAGATTTACAATATACATTATGTCTTCTGCACTATCACTCAGGAGCATACTGGATGCTCACAAATTGACTGGTCCTAATTATGCTGACTGGCTTCGAAACTTGAGAATTGTTCTCAGGATTGAGAAGCTGGAATACATGATTGACTCACCTAAGCCTACTGAACCTGCTAGTGATGCACATAATGATGAACATGTTGTGTATCGTAAGTGGATAGATGATGCAAATGTTGCTCAATGCATCATGCTAGCTTCCATGAACATTGAGCTACAGAAGCAACATGAGCATATGGATGCTCACACTATCCTCGTGCATCTACAAGAGTTGTATGATGTGGCAGGGAGGACAGCTCGATATGAGATATCGAAGGAGCTGTTCGGTTGTAGGATGTCTGAGGGATCATCTGTGAATGACCATGTACTTAAGATGATCAATTTGATTAAACGCCTTGGACAACTTGGTTTTGCCATGGATGGGGAGCTGAGCCAAGACTTGGTCTTGCAATCGCTTCCGAGTTCGTTCTCGCAGTTTGTTGTGAAATTTCACATGAATAAGTTGGATGTCAGCCTGCCTGAACTCCACAACATGTTGAAGACTACGGAATCGAATTTCCCCCTAAGAAGAGTTCTGTTCTTCTAATTGGTGAAGGTTCCAATCTAAGAAAAGGAAGAGGAACTCTTCCAAGAAGAAGAAAGTAGGTGAGAAAATGCCGGTTCCACCAAAAGCTGAAGACCCCAAGAGCAAAGTTATTTGCTTTCACTGTAACAAGGTGGGGCACTGGAAGAGGAACTGCAAGGTTTACCTTGCAGAATTGAAGAAGAAGGGTAGTGAGACTACCGCTTCTGATTCAGGTATGTTCATGATAGAAGTGAATATGTCATTAAATCAAATTTCTACTTGGGTATTAGATACCGCCTGTGGTTCTCAAATCTGCAATTTGTTGCAGGGACCAAAGAAAAGTAGGACTCTTGAGGAAGAGGAGGTGATTCTATCTGATGGGGAAATGGAGCAAGAGTTGCTGCTGAAGATGTAGAATCATTTCATTTACATATGCCTACGGGCAAGACTATTATTTTAAATAATTGTTATTTGTTCCCTCGATTCTGAGGAATATTATTCCCATGTTAGACTTGGCTGGATTATCATTTATTATTGAGAATAATGAATGTTTTATTTCTTAGAGATAATATTCTTTATGGACGTGGTACTTTAAATAATGGTCTGTATAAATGTGACATAATTTACTTCAGATTGAACAAACTAATAAAAGAAAAGGGATGATGAAAATCTCACTTCATTGTGGCACTGCAGTCTCCATTTAGTAGACATGGAAAGAGCACTGCAAATTTGCTAGGAATGGTACACACAGATGTATGTGGACCAATGTCTAAGCAAGCCATGGGTGGATTATCATACTTCATTACTTTCATAGATGATAGATCTAGATTCGGATATGTGTTTGATGAAACACAAGTCTGAGGCCTTTGAAAAGTTCAAAGAATATAAGTATGAAGTGGAGAAACAACCAAACATAGTATTATAACTCTTCGATCAGATCGAGGTGGTGAATACTTTAATGGAGTGTTTCTAGATTATCTAAAAGTAAATGGTATAGTCTCCCAGTGGACTCCTCCAGATTAGTATCTGAAAGGAGAAATCGAACTTTGTTAGACATAGTTCGGTCCATGATGAGCTATGCAAATCTTCCAGTATTCCTATGGGGTTATGCATTGGAAACCTCAGCATATTTACTGAATAAGGTGCCTTCCAAATCTGTTCCTCAACTCTGTATGATATATGGAAAGAAAGGAATCCGAGTCTTAAACACGTTAAGATTTGGAGATATCCAGCTTATGTCAAGAAAGTTGACACAGATAAGCTGGAATATCGATCCGTAAAATGTAGTTTTGTGGGATATCCTAAAGAGACTTTAGGGTATTACTTTTACACGATCATCGGGTGTTTGTCTCCAGACATGCTACCTTCTTGGAAAAGGAGTTTATCCTTGAAGGAAATAGTGGGAGCAAAATTGAACTTGATGAAATTCAAGAAGCACAAACTACTACGGATCAAGTGGAAACACCTGTTCTGACTGAACAACCTTTTGTGGAACAGCCCATTCATAGATCAGGGAGAGTGTCTCGCCAACCTGAGAGGTAATATGGCCTTGTCATTGAGAATGACAATGAGTTGTCGATCATTGATGATGACGACCCTGTGACCTATAATGAGGCTAAGAGTAGTGTTGACTCAGAGAAATGGCATAGTGCCATGAAATCCAGAATGGAATCTATGTATACGGTATACAAAAGATAGATTATAGCAGATGGCCAGGTGGAGACCTATAAGGCCAGGCTTGTGGGAAAAGGATTCAAACAAAGGCAATGGATTGACTTTGATAAAACCTTTTACCTGTAGCCCTGTTAAAATCAGTTCAGATTTTGCTTGCGATTGATGCTTACTACGACTATGTGATCTGGCATATAGCCAGATGGTTTTCTTTCCAAGGGAAATGAAAGCCTAGTGTGTAAGCTACTGCGAACCATATGTGGTTTAAAGCAAGCTTCTCGTAGATGGAATATCCGTTTTGATGAGACAATCAAAGAGTTTGATTTTATCAAAAACGTAGATGAACCATGCGTCTACAAAAGGGTTAGTGGGAGCGCGGTAACATTTCTTATATTGTATTGAATTAGAGTTGACACACATAACAACATAGTAGACCCACTCACAAAGCTACTTTATGGAAGTCACTTTGATCGTCATAAAGACAAGATGGGTATTAGATACCAGAGTGATTGGCTTTAGTACATGTGGGAGATTGAAAGGAATATATCCTAAGTCCAATCATGTATTAGGATTTAGGAATAACTCTTTATGTAATCTGTTTCGATTTCATTGATTTAATAAAGACTTGTTTTGTTTTTATTACGAGCTCTATCTATTTAAGTGTTTAAATAAGATATACCATAGTTTAGAGTAAAGCTTTTTATGGATTATGATGAGATCATAATAGTGAGACCTAAAAGATGATAACTCTAAACTTAAATAGTTCCTGGTCGTAGGATTACTAACTGAAAGGCATATGTCATAGCCTACTCGTTTATTCGAGTATTTAACTCAACTCAAATAAGAATGTAATAAGTAAATAGTGGATCAATCATCAGAGAGATCTCACAAAGTAACATCTGTCAAAGAATAAAGAAACATTGTTCATCTGCAGACTTGAAGATTCACTGGAAGAAGTTCAAGAATTTGATCATGCCTCAGTGATATAAATCAAGATCGTGGATTTAATCAAGTGACAGAGATCTCGTCAAGGTATCATTTATTACAAGGATTCAATCAGAACAACAAAGTCAAGACATGAAGAAACGTCACGAAAGTTAGTCACTCATGAACCAGACAGTACATCGAGTGTCAGCATTGAAGTGACGGAATTGATTCATAAGTCTCAGAGACTTTCAGAAGATTGTCAGAAGAATGGATGCTGCTCAGGGATAGTATTAATTCTCTATTAATTAATTAAGTCATATAATTTAATTAAGAGAATAAATTCTATCTGCAAGGATTAATTTATTGATTAATTGAATTAAATTGATTAATTAATTTAGAATTAATAAATGAGGATTTCAGAATGTTAATTGATTAAATCTGTGATAATTCTAAAAAAGACAACTGATTGTACTAGTATGACAATCGGTATGACAATTGATAGTCATACCGAATGTCATGCTAATTCAGTTGATTGTATTGATAGAATTATTATTTAGATTAAAATCAATTATTAATTCAGTAAAACAATTTCATTTGAACTAATATGACAATCGGTATGACAATCAATAGTCATACCGAAAGTCTTGCTAGTTCATTTTAATTGTCTTGCTAGCTCTAATAGATTGTCTCACCGAAAGTCTTTCAAGCTAAAAAGGATTGTCATTCCAGTTCTTTTTCTCTCGGTTGGATTGTTAAATAGAAGCAGAAGCAGCAATTCAAAATATCAATCAATCAAACAAAACACAACATACAGAAGAACAAAAGAGAAAAAAAGAAGTAGAAAAATATTACATCTATTCTGCAACTTCAAGATCAATTTTCTAGATTGTAAAGTTAAATCCAATCAACTAGAAATACTTATCTTGTTCTTGTGTATCTATCTAGCGGATTAAAATCCCTAGAACTTAATCTCAAATCACTTTTAGCATTTGATCTTTTAATTACAAAAATAGAAAAAGTTCATGTCGAATTTATTCTAAATTTGTAATAATTGATTTGAGATTAATCCCTTGTAACCGATACCGTAGTTGTAACACCTTTCAAGTTTAATAAAAGTTTTATTTAACTTGAATTTTGTTTCACAATTTTATTCCGCATTTTATTCGACGAAACGGTATTGTTTGCATTCAACCCCCCCTTCTACAAACAAATTGGGACCTAACAATTGGTATCAGAGCCTTCTGATTAACGTACAAATCAAGATCCTAGACTTTTGTGTTTCTTTCACTTCTTGAATTTTATTCACTCAAAAATTCATAATGACTACACAAAAAGTGGAACCGTTAAAATTCCACTTTTTGATAAAGAAAATTATGTGATGTGGAAGAAGAAGATGCTACTGTTTTTACAGGTTGCTAATCCCAAATATTTGCAAGTGTTGAAGAAGGGTCCAAAAATTCCTATGGTTATTGAACCAGAGGTAATAGAGAATGATGTGGTGATCACCAAAGCGAGAACTTATGTGAAGGATCCTGAGGACTTCTCTCCTGCTGAAATAGAAGAAGCTTCCCTGGATGCTAGCCTTCAATTAATCTTAGTAGATTCCCTTAATCCCCTAATGAACAGACATGTGATGAATTGTAAAGATTCTAAACATATCTGGGAAACTATTGAGATTATTAATGAAGGCACAGAGGAAGTTAGGGAGAACAAACTAGAAATCCTAACCTCTGAGTATGAATACTTTAAATCCAATCCAGGAGAAGGAATCACTGAAGTGTTTGAGAGGTACAATGCATTGATCAACAACCTGAACATTAATGGTAAATACTATTCCATCAGGGAGGTCAATAAAAAGTTCCTTTTAACACTGCCAACTCATCTCGAACATAGAATCACTGCCATAAGAGAAGCAAGAGATCTGAGTGAGATTTCTTTGGAAAGGCTATATGGTGTGTTAAAGACTTATGAGTTGGAGCAGATTCAGCAGAAGGAAGTTTACGGGAAAGGAAGAGTGGTCAGCACGTCTACTGCTCTGGTAGCTGATGAACAACAACAACAACCACTATATCAACAACAATCTCAACAGTCAGATAGAATGGTACAGTCTTCCAAGGTTGAAGATAATGTGATAGTAGCAGAATTTGATTCTCCTACTACAAATCAATCAGGAGATGATTATTATTCCTTGGAAGAACTGGAGCAATTGGAGGATGAGTCAATGGCCCTGATTGTCAAGAGATTCTCAAATGTCAGATTCAAAAGGAATCCCAAGTTCAAGTACAAGTCCAACTACAACAGATTCCAGAAAGGTGGATCTTCATCCTCTAACACCAGCAGTGGTGGGTATAAAACAGGGATGGTTGATCGAAGCACCATTCGATGCTTCAACTGTAATGAGTTGGGACACTTTGCCACAGAATACAGGAAGCCAAAACAAGCAAGGAAGAACTCTTACGATTCTAATCAGAAGAGTAAATCTGAAAGGGCGTACCTGGCAAAGGGAAGAAGCTGGGATGATACTGACAGTGAAGATGAAGAAGTTGGGAATCTTGCTCTCATGGCTAGTGATGCAAGCACCTCATCGTCAAGAAAAGAGGTAAAACTTTCTGATGCTGAAATGGTTTATCATCTAAGAGGTAACTTAGATTGTGCTCGTCGTGATAATGAATTGTTAAATCAACAAATCAAAGACCTTGAGAAAGAGGTCAATGAATTAAGACTTGTGCACATTAATCAAGATAAACTTAAAGACCAAGTATCTTTTCTAGAGAATAGAGTTGACTGTTATAGACAACTCGAAACTATTCTCAAAGACAAGATCACCGGTCTTGAGGCTAAGGTTAAAGCTTACTTTAATTCTTGTTCGAAGTCCAAAGAGTTTTACAATAAGCAAGCTGTTAATCAAACACATGGAATAGGTTATGATTACAATGCTGCTATTGGAAAATTAGGCATAAACTCCCTCCTCATGTATGTGCTAAAGGCAGGGAAGTACCACATGTGCTTAAGGGTGTTGATGAACCCCTCTATAAGGAATCAATTGCTGAACCATTTGATGAGACCTCTTTTATTATTCAAGAAGAAATTCGTGCTGAAGATAATGCTAATGGGAAAGCTGTCTCCAAGTCAAGTGTGTCAAAAGTTCCAGTCAAGGTTGTGAAAGCAACTGAGACTAACTCAGACACACATGAGTTGGATAACACAAATGCCATGTCTATCATGCATAAGTTGCCTATTGTTAATCCTTCTCATAAAGCATGTGGTGTTCCTGATTGTATGTCTTGTGCTTTTAATCTGTTGTTTGCTTATTTTAATGGTAAGCATGCTTCTAATGATAAGACTACTCCTCATCAGCATGTGAATAATAGAAAGCATGATAGGTCTAAGACTGCTAGTCCTCCTAAAGCTAGAAAGGAGACATTTGTGCCTAAGCCTAAACATAAATCTGATAAGGCTGTTTTAAAGGTCAAATGTTCAGTCATTGAGAATGTTGAGAATAGTGAAATTAAGAATGTTGTTTTGCCTGATAAAGGCCAATTTTACAAGTATGCCGGACCCAGCCAAGCTTGGGTTCCGAAGAAGTTCTAATCCATTTGTATTGCAGGGCATTAAACAGGTACAACCGGTAGTGTGGATTCTTGACAGTGGATCGTCAAGACATATGACCGGAGATAGAGCCCTGCTATCAAATATGGTTGAGAAAGCTGGCCCAGTGGTTACCTTTGGAGATAACAGCAAAGGTTTAACGGAGGGATATGGCTGTTTGCAAGCTGGAAATGTTATCATTGAAAATGTATATCTTGTGCAAGGACTTGAACACAATCTGCTTAGCATTAGTCAGTTCTGTGACAACGGCTACAATGTTTTATTCGACAAGCTGAAGTGTCAGATTCTGCACAAGAAAAGTGAAAAACCCTCCTTAATGGGAATACGGAAAGTAAATCTGTTCGTAGCTGACATGAACTCTGGAAGCAATCTTGAAGTCAATTGTTTCTATGCAAAAGCATCGTCAAATGAGAGTTGGCTATGGCACAAGAGACTTTCCCATCTCAATTTCAAGACAATGAATTCTCTTGTCAAAAGAGAATTGGTAAGAGGTCTGCCTCAGCTGGAATTCTCTCCAGAAGGACTATGTGAGGCTTGCCAGAAAGGAAAGTCAAAGAAAGCAAGTCACAAAGGCACTGACACATCTTCCATAACTGGTGTTCTGCAATTATTGCACATGGATTTATTTGGTCCAGTTAATATCCTTTCTATGTCAAAGAAGTGTTACTGTCTTGTGATAGTTGATGACTATTCCAAGTATACGTGGGTTTTATTTCTTCACTCTAAGGATGAAACACCACAAGTTGTGATTGATCATATCAAGATGATTGAGTTAGACTCTAACGTCCCTGTTAGAGCAATAAGGTCAGATAATGGAACAGAATTCAAGAATGCACTTCTAAATGGATTCTGTACAGACAAAGGGATTACCAGACAATTTTCAGCTCCTAGAACCCCTCAGCAAAATGGAGTGGTAGAAAGGAAGAATCGTACATTGATTGAAGCTGCAAGAACGATGTTAAATGAATCAGGTCTTCCAATGTACTTTTGGGCTGAAGCTGTCAATACTGCATGTTATACTCAGAATCGAACTCTAATCTACAAAGACTTCATGAAAACTCCTTATGAGATTTTGAATGAACAGAAACCTTCTATCAAATACTTTCATGTATTTGGTGCCAGATGCTTCGTGCTCAAGGATGGAGATGATCGTCGTGGTAAGTTCGAGGCAAAGGCATATGAGGGTATTTTTGTTGGATATGGAAGAAGATCATATAGAGTGTATATCATTGATCAACACAAAGTAACTGAAAGTGTCAATGTTACATTTGATGACACTAAACTCCCTAGTATCCAAACTGAAGATCCTTCTGAGAAACTGAAGTTTGATGATACGTCAGATTCAGAGTCAGAACATGGTCAAGAACCTGAGGTTGTTGCTGTTGAAGAACCTGTTAATCCTGATAATACTCAAGGTAATAGTGATGGAAACTCTGGAAACAATGGAGATACCACTGCTACTGACGGAGAATCTTCAAGTCAACATGGCAACAACTCAGGGGGAGATGCTGAAGGATCATCTAGTAGGACACAACATCACAATGAATTTCAAGGCGAATCATCAAGATCAAATCTTCCAAGACAGACTGTCTGGAATAAAGCTCACCCTTTTGAGTTGATTATTGGTGATCCAGATGTTGGAGTCAGAACTAGACGTGCTACTCAAAATGAGTGTCTGTTCTCAGGATTTCTTTCTGAGATGGAACCTAAGAAAATTGAAGAAGCACTGCTTGATCCAGATTGGGTGATTGCTATGCAAGATGAACTCAATCAGTTTGAAAGTCAACAAGTCTGGAAACTGGTACCTAGGCCTGTACACAAGAAAGCTGTTGGTACAAGGTGGGTATTCAGGAATAAACTAGATGAAGATGGTGTGGTTACAAGAAACAAGGCAAGACTGGTAGCTAAAGGGTATTCTCAAGCTGAAGGTATTGATTATGATGAAACCTATGCTCCAGTGGCTAGACTTGAGGCCATCAGGATATTTCTGGCATTCGCAGCATTTTCAAACTTTAAAGTTTATCAAATGGATGTCAAGAGCGCCTTTCTGAATGGAAAGCTGGATGAAGAGGTATATGTAGAGCAACCTCCTGGTTTTGAAGATCCAGATCATATGGATTTTGTCTTCTTTCTTTTCAAGGCTATCTATGGGCTAAAACAGTCACCAAGAAAATGGTATGACACTCTCTCTGAATTTCTTATTGAAAATAGCTTTATTAGAGGTGTCATAGACAAAACTCTCTTTTCTAAAAAACATAAGAATGATACTATATTAGTCCAAGTCTATGTGGATGATATAATATTTGGGTCTACTAATGATAATCTCTGTAAGAGATTTGCTAAGTTAATGCACAGCAAGTTTGAAATGAGCATGATGGGAGAGCTGAAGTTCTTTCTTGGATTACAAGTAAATCAAAGGTTAGATGGAACATTTATTTGTCAATCCAAGTATCTCAAGGAACTCCTCAAAAAATACAATCTAGAGGATTCTGCATCAGCAAGGACTCCATCAACTACAGCTGTCAAGCTTGGACCATGTGAAAACTCCATTAAGGTAGATGTCACAAGCTACAGAGGTATGATTGGCTCGTTACTCTATCTTACTGCAAGTAGACCAGATATTATGTATGCTACATGTTTATGTGCAAGGTTCCAAGCGGATCCTAGAGATATTCATCTCGTTGCTGTTAAACGAATCTTAAGATATCTTAAGGGAACACCAAATCTAGGTATTTGGTACCCTAAAGAATCTGGTTTTAACCTTGTCGGATATACAGATTCAGATTATGCAGGAAGTGTTGTTGATAGGAAAAGCACCTCAGGAAGTTGTCAATTCCTAGGAAGCAGGCTAGTCTCATGGTACAGCAAGAAACAACAAACAGTTTCCAACTCAACGGCCGAGGCTGAATATATTGCTGCTGGAAGCTGCTGTGCTCAGATCTTGTGGATTAGGAACCAACTACGAGACTATGGCTCTGTATTAAACAAGATTCCTATTTTATGTGACAACACAAGTGCAATAGCCATCACCAACAACCCTGTGCAGCACTCGAGGACAAAGCACATTGACATCAGGTATCATTTTATTAGAGAGCACGTCATGAATGGTACTGTTGAACTATTTTTTGTTCCAACAGAAGAACAAATAGCAGATATTTTCACTAAACCACTTGACGAATCCACATTTACCGGATTAGTTGGTAAATTGGGCATGTTGAATAATTTTAGTGATTAATTTAGTTAATATCTGGGATATGTTCTTGAATGAATTTACAAATGAATTTTTCATAAATGAAAAATTCATTTGCAAATTTATTTTATCATTTTATCATATTTCTTGCTTATTTCTATGTAATATATATTATCTTATCTATGTTATTTACTCTACTTGTTAATTTAAAATATCTCAGAATATTTTATTTCCTCTAAAGATATTTTTCTATGAATTTTATTTGCTAAAATTCAACAGAAATCTATTTTTGGAATAAAAATAATTAATTCTGAAATATTGTCTTTGTCTCTGTGAAAATTTTAAGTGTTTATTTCAGTTGTACTATTTTGAAATATAGTTTCAGTACATAAATAGAAGTCTGTACATATTTGAGTGTTTTTTTTTCTACTGCAATGACAATCGGCAAGACAATTGAATTGTCTTGCTGAAAATCATTTCAGTACTTATATATATATATACTTATTTTCATATTAATTCTGTGTGAAAACCTTTTATTTCCAGAATGACAATCGGCAAGACAATTAAAATTGTCTTGCTGAAAGTCATTTGCGAATATAATTGTTATTTCAGTTTAGTTTTATACTGGCAAGACAATCGGTATGACTATTGATTGTCTTACCAGTTATAAACATTATATATATATATCTATTTTATTTTATTTTGCCTGGTATGACAATCGGTATGACTATCAGATTGTCATACCAGTTATAATTTTAAGACTTATTCGTGTATTTCATTTCCTTCTTTTTGCCTGGTATGACAATCGGTATGACAATCGGTATGACAATCCCGGATTTTCATACCAGCTGTTATATAAAGCTTTTTGCTGTGTTGTTTTACACCAATTCAACTTAACAGTTCATTTCAAAAAAAAAATTGAACAGTTTTTCACTCCTAATTTTTCTCTCTTCTCTCTCCTCGAACAAAAACCATTAATCTGTCTCCTTCCTTGCTCGAGTTTTTACTCAGCACACAAAATCATCACTTTGTGATATATACATACAAGTATATACTTAAAGAAGTGCTGTTGAATTTTTCTTAAATAAAAATTATTAATAAAAAAAAAAAACGCAACATCAAATTAAAATCAGTTTGCCCCTTCAAATTCCATTTGTGTTATTGAATTTGATCTTTTAATTTTAATTTTAATTTCTTACTTGTGTCTTTTGGTTTGTCAAAACTGTGTTAGTGATTTAAGAATTTTAACGAGATACATTTCTGTCTAAATTTTTCGATTATAATTAATTTAATTCGAATTATTAAATTAATTTAATTAATTCGAATTTTCTTAACATTATTCTTAAAATTCTGAAAAGCTTGTGTCTTATTATTATTCTTTTAAAAAAATGGCTCTCCATTTCCAAATTGTCGCGCATAATCAGGTTGGTTATTTTAATCCGGAAAAATGTGATGTTGAAAAATTTAAGCCTTGGATTAGATTTTTAAATGATCATTCGATTGTTAGCTCTGCTATTAAATCAAATGTGATTTTAAACGTCGATCTACTTAGACTGATTTGCACAACTTCTACTGTGGCCGATGATTCAAAATCTTTTTCATTCACCATCGCAAACACACAGTATGTAGTTGATGAAACAGTCGTCAATCGTGCGTTAAATTTTCCACTAGACAATTTCTGTAATTTACCCTCTGAAAATGATATCACAAATTTTTTCAATGCCATTCACTATCAGGGGGTGATCAATTTAACCAAACTTTCTAAATCAAATTTGGTGTCTGAATGGGATATATTCTTCGATACACTTTCCAAAGTGTTTGCCAACTGCACAAAATCTAATTTTCATAACATTACTTCCACCCTGCAGTATATTGGTCTTGCGGTTGTTTTCAATCAAAGGATCAATTTTGGCAAACTACTTTTTCCCATTCTCTTGAGACGTCTAACTTCTGCTTTACGTGATCATTCTACAAATCGTAGGGTATCATGTTACTATGCTCGTTTTCTTATGCTTATAGCAGATCATCTACTCACCCCTGAACACAAAGCACTTTTTGCTAACTCTGCTGTAACCGAACCCCCACCAGTTAGCAAAAAGATTTACACTCGTCAAGACACAACCTTCAAATTTATGCAAGTACCAGTACTTGTATCTGCTTTTATGGCCAATTATATTCCCTTACCTATTTTTAATCTACCCGGCCATGAACAGCAACCTCAACCTCCAGTGGTTCAAGCCACCCAGGCTCTTCCATTACAGGTAGTAACTCCTCACTCTCACTCTCTTCCTACTTCTGTTAACAGACCCTCAGTGGTTGATAGGGCTGACCATGAAGTTGTAGAACCACAGCTTCAATCCCAGGTCATAGAGCCAAACACAGAGTCTCATTCTATCTCAACCTTTCCCCCACTGTCTAAAATGTTACCCAGAAGATTACTAGGAAGTAGTACAATGTCAAATACGAGTGAACCCTCAGCTCTGCCTCCTCCTAAGAAAAGAAAAACCTATTCTGAGGCATCTGAAAGCCCATCCTTGTCCTCCCAACACGACATGGACTTTGAAATGGCCAATGAACAGTTACTAGAGGCATTCTCTCAACAGGATGCATCTATTGAAATTCGCCATAGGGCCATGGCATCTTGTACTGAGTCAAGCATAATTCCATTACTCACAATGGAACCATACACTTCCCCAGATAATACTCAGGACACACAGCGAGGAGTGCACGTAGAGTCGGTTACAGTGCCTGCCATAGTTACGGCAGAAGAGCAGTCACATGCTTCAGAGGGAAAATCTGACTCTCCGCCATCTTTAATAGAGTCATTTTCTCCCCTCCCAGATCCAACAACTCTGGCTCCCTTATGGGATTCTCCACTCGCAGATTTATCTGGAGAAAGTGGAGGGCAACTCGGTCAATCTATCCCTGAAGCAATTCAGACATCTATTCCAAAAGATTTGATAGCATTGACTGAGGATCGGGACTCGCGAATTCCCATTGCACCACCACTGACCTCTCTTGAAGAGGCTAGGGTGATTTTTAATGCAGGTACACAAGAACAGCAATTGGAAGACTCCTCACGAGCAATCATATTGAGAGAAACACATGCACGTGAGATGAGTGAACCAAACACGAGTGAACTTCAGGTGAGAGCACACACAGACACTGATACTGTCAACCTGTTAGCTCAGATTGCTGCCCTGAAAGAAGAACTTGCTAAAAGTCAAGCTGAAGCTCAAGCATTCAAAGCACAAGTGGTTGAACGGTCTTCTTCTTCCACCTCTGTCGACAATCAGCTTGCAATCATAAGGAATGACATCTCAGATTTAAAGACTACTGTAATACCAAAGCTCAATTCTATTCAGGACACTCCAAATTTATCAGCTGATGACATATCCAACTTCTGCTCCCTACATACAAGAATGACTTCTCTTGAAGACCTCGTTGAGATGAATCATTCACTGGACAACTCAAGATTTCTAAAGATAGAGACGGGCATGGAACATCTAAATGAAGGCATGAAGCACTTATATTACATGATCAAGAATTCTCATTGCCCTAATGAAGAACAAAGAGCTTATTTTGAAGGACCGTCTGGTGGAGGATCAGGCTCTGGAAGTGGTGGAGGTTTCAAAGGAAAGTCAGCAGAGGATCCCTCAACTAAGGGGGAGAAGAAAGGGAGTAGTTCCAAAGGGAAAGAAAAAGATACTTCTGCTGGAGATAAAGGAAAGGCTGATGATGCCTACTACAGTGGAGAACAGGATGACTTCGATATTTTTGACATTCCCACTGAACCAGTTCAGGAAGATAAAGATGGGTTATTTGAAGCTGAAGAAGAAAGTGATTTTGAAGATTGGGAAGAAGAAGATACAGTGGATCCTAGGTTTGAGAAAGAATTTCAGAAAGAGCAGTCAGAGATGCAAAGAAAAGAAGCTGAACTCAAGAAGGTCTCACAGATCATTGATAGGAGAAAAGACATACAAAGAACAGAAACTCTTCAAAAGCAACGTCTTCATGACATTAAAGCTCAAGAAAGGAGAAGAGATGTCAGACTAAAGATTGGTGGAAAGTGGGATGAAGCTAGGAGAGTACTCGATATGCCTCAGCTATGCACTAACAATGATAGGCAGTTCTTACATCTTCTTGACAAGCTGGAAATCTCAAATCCTAACAATGACATGTACATGAATGCTATCAAGACTGAAGTCTCAAGGATCACAGCTGCTTTTGATAGATCCCTAAATGAGATGAGCATTTTTGTATATTGTCAGAGTGAAGGATCATTCAAGGTGTCACTTCATCTATTTGAGAATCGTTCATTGTCAGAGATTTGGGTTCTTTTAAACAAAGTGAAAAGAAGCTCAGAGTTGAATGAAGTTCTTCGGGAAAGGCTTAAAGAGTTTGCCAGCAGGGCTAGTCCTCAAGTGGTCAACAATCCTCATCAAGGGAGATTCTTTAAGTCTGATTGTCTTCAAATCTGTCAGCTAGATGTACAATCTCTTAAAGACTACTCAGCTAAGCATCTGGTCTGGATGGAACATCATTTGAGAACTGCTGGATATTCATCCATGTTGAAGACTCGAGCTGCTGACTTGATTCAAGCTTATTGTGAGAAGAATGTTAAAAGGTACAATCAACTCAAGAATAAGTTGAAGACAGTTGGAGTTCAACCAGTCAGACCTGCAAGCTTCATTTCAGAAAAAGATCGTATCTTTGACAAGGAATTGCTTCAAGATTTAGAAGAAGGTGAAGTCAGAAGAGAAGACAACTAAAGTCAATTAGCTCAAAACTCAATGTAATATGATTAGAGCGTTATGAATCAAGATAGACTAATGTAGTTATATGTTCAGGCTAGAGGAACATCTATCTTGTATTCACTTGTAAATTTCATTTGGAATCTGGAAAATGTTAAATATAATCCAGAACTTTTCTGCTATTTACTTTACATTACTGTTTATATCTTTTTCTTATTTGTTAGTTGAGTTATCCTCTAGGTATTTGCTGTTATTGTCTAACAAGCAAATAGGAGGAGATTGAAAGGCATATGTCATAGCCTACTCGTTTATTCGAGTATTTAACTCAACTCAAATAAGAATGTAATAAGTAAATAGTGGATCAATCATCAGAGAGATCTCACAAAGTAACATCTGTCAAAGAATAAAGAAACATTGTTCATCTGCAGACTTGAAGATTCACTGGAAGAAGTTCAAGAATTTGATCATGCCTCAGTGATATAAATCAAGATCGTGGATTTAATCAAGTGACAGAGATCTCGTCAAGGTATCATTTATTACAAGGATTCAATCAGAACAACAAAGTCAAGACATGAAGAAACGTCACGAAAGTTAGTCACTCATGAACCAGACAGTACATCGAGTGTCAGCATTGAAGTGACGGAATTGATTCATAAGTCTCAGAGACTTTCAGAAGATTGTCAGAAGAATAGATGCTGCTCAGGGATAGTATTAATTCTCTATTAATTAATTAAGTCATATAATTTAATTAAGAGAATAAATTCTATCTGCAAGGATTAATTTATTGATTAATTGAATTAAATTGATTAATTAATTTAGAATTAATAAATGAGGATTTTCAGAATGTTAATTGATTAAAATCTGTGATAATTCTAAAAAAGACAACTGATTGTACTAGTATGACAATCGGTATGACAATTGATAGTCATACCGAATGTCATGCTAATTCAGTTGATTGTATTGATAGAATTATTATTTAGATTAAAATCAATTATTAATTCAGTAAAACAATTTCATTTGAACTAATATGACAATCGGTATGACAATCAATAGTCATACCGAAAGTCTTGCTAGTTCATTTTAATTGTCTTGCTAGCTCTAATAGATTGTCTCACCGAAAGTCTTTCAAGCTAAAAAGGATTGTCATTCCAGTTCTTTTTCTCTCGGTTGGATTGTTAAATAGAAGCAGAAGCAGCAATTCAAAATATCAATCAATCAAACAGAACACAACATACAGAAGAACAAAAGAGAAAAAAAGAAGTAGAAAAATATTACATCTATTCTGCAACTTCAAGATCAATTTTCTAGATTGTAAAGTTAAATCCAATCAACTAGAAATACTTATCTTGT
Source organism: Apium graveolens (assembly GCF_009905375.1). Classification (NCBI taxonomy): domain Eukaryota; kingdom Viridiplantae; phylum Streptophyta; class Magnoliopsida; order Apiales; family Apiaceae; genus Apium; species Apium graveolens. Next base: position 16,742 of record NW_027420136.1, read on the forward strand.
TCTTGTGTATCTATCTAGCGGATTAAAATCCCTAGAACTTAATCTCAAATCGCTTTTAGCATTTGATCTTTTAATTACAAAAATAGAAAAAGTTCATGTCGAATTTATTCTAAATTTGTAATAATTGATTTGAGATTAATCCCTTGTAACCGATACCGTAGTTGTAACACCTTTCAAGTTTAATAAAAGTTTTATTTAACTTGAATTTTGTTTCACAATTTTATTCCGCATTTTATTCGACGAAACGGTATTGTTTGCATTCAACCCCCCCTTCTACAAACAAATTGGGACCTAACACTAACTGATAATTAATAATCCGCAAAGATCGGTACATACTATGCTTGCTTCATTATGAAGGATGTCTGTTCTCATAGACATTTGTGTGGTGACACTATAGCTAGTATGTAGGTGCTTATTATAAAATAAGTTCACTGAACATGACTCGCACAGCTGAACAACTGATGGAGTTCACTCACGTGTCAGCAGTTGTTCACATAGTGATAGTTGTACAAGTATCCTTAGACTTGAGGTCATCATAGTCATCTTGTGTACACTGAACTATGCTTTGGTTTAGTTCTTAGTCTCCAGGGATAATTATTAGGGCTCTACTGGGTATAGGAATTTGTACACGAAGATAGTGTATGATCAATAAAGGATCTACCCCTTCCAGTGAAGGAAGCGAATGTTCAAGGCTGATCCACTTATGCTAGTTCAGGAATCTCTGGCCAGAGTAAATGAAATTAGAAAGGAGTTTCTAATTTGCATAGAACTACGAATAGTAAATGGTAAGCAAGTGATTGAATTAGATAGGCTTGACACCAGATCCATGCCTTGTATTTAATCGGGACATTGTAGGGTAGAAGGAGTTTATTGTACGGTAACTATTCACTGAATAGGTTCTTGGTATTCAAAGCAGTGAATTCATATTATCCGGATAGTCGCGATATGCTGAGAAGTATCCCTCACGATGTAGAATAAATATGATTAATTAATTAATCATATTTAATTAGAGAATTTATATAAATAATGATAAAATAGTTTTATTATTATTTATTTCTACTACCGGCTTAATATTGAACCTACAGGGTCACACCATAAAAAGAGAATGATTTAATGGTGGAGGAATTAATTAATAATGGCTAATAATTATTTATTTGTGAAATAAATAATTAATTGGCAAATTTAATAATTGATTAAATGAGATTTAATTGATTATAAATTAATTAAGAAAAGTTCTTAATATTATTAATTAAAGGATTTAATTTTTGGAAATTAAATCAAGAGAGAGAATTATTTCTAAAGTGTTTAGAAAAAGGATTAATAATTAAAAGGTGTTTTAATTATTAATAAAAATAATAAATGGGATAATAATAATAATATTTATGGGAAAATTTCAGCTGAAAATTTTGCCTATAAATACACTATTATATACCCTATTTTCATTCTAACATGAGAACCCCAAAAACCCAAAAAGTTTGGAAAACCCAATTCTCTCCACCTCCTTCCTCCTCCTTAACATCGTTTTCTTGATGGATACCGGTGGAGTGCTTCACACTTGAGGAACAACTGCTAAGGATCTCTGATCGTTGTCTCCGAATTATTTTAAAAGGTTAGATTCGATCCCTCGAATTTTTATTCACGATTTATATGCTTTTATTTGGATTTTATATGTGTAAAAGTGTTTTGCCATGCCCCGCTGCGATTAAAAATCCAACAAACCCTAACGTTCGCTTATGGTCACTTAATGATTCACTTAAATCGTTCGAGTACCCTTGGCTCCACCATTTTTAATAAATTAACCATTAAACATTTTAAGGCGATTCTTTCGCAAGTACCCTACCAACTGCCTAATCCACTTTACATAATTGTTTCATACTCCAATTAGTCATTTAAGGACCTTAACCAAGGTTTCAAAGTAAGGTGAGGGGTAATGGTTCGGTCGCGAAACGCCGTTACTTAAAACGGTCATTTCTCCTAAACCGTACATCGGATTCAAGAGACCCATATATCAAAACAAAGCTCGTAACATGAACTATCTAATCATGGCAATGGTCAAAACCTAACAGTGACTTCACGGGTCCTGAAGTTAAGAACAAAAACAGTCTAAAGTAAATCAGGCATTACGACGGCTATGTTTGCGCGATTACCAAATTTATACCATTCCAATCAATCCACAAATCAACCAACAATCATTACTACAACTAAAATCCATCCATAATTTACTACAACAGACCCAACATATCAATATTTCCAATTTATACTACTCTCAATCATGAACTAAAAGCTATACTTAAGTTCATTAACCAATAATCAAGATTTACAATTTCAAACTCATTACAAATCCAACCACACTCTAAGTATACAAGAATCATGCTTCTCATGCACCATACCAAACATAAAAACTCTAAATATACAAAAGTAGGGCTAGGGTATGAGATTATACCTTCCTTGGTGAGTAAAAGTAACTAAGGAGCTTGGAATCACCCTTGAAAATCCTTACCAAAGCTATATCTAAACAAAAACACAAGATCAAAATTTTCAAGATCTTGAAAACACTATTCACCCTCTTTTTCCATGAATTATTGGAAGATATTGTGAAGGAAATGGAAGCTTAGATTCATAGGATAGCTATATCTATGCTTAAGGAACCTTAGATAATTACCTCACAAATTATCAAAGCTTGGAACTTGAATTTGGATTTTTTTCTTCTTGGAAAAGAGAAGAAGCCGAGAGCTTCTTGCTTGGAAATGAAAAGTCAACTTGTGTTGTTTTTTGTTATGATTTGTTTTGGGCTTGGTTGCTTCCTTTTGTTGTTAATTAGCTTTTTACCATGGAAAAATGAGTGGCTCACAATCAACCAACCAATCCCTCCTTTTTGCCATGCTTATGTCATTTGCTTATGTCATTTTGTTACACTTGTCTTCCTCTTGTTGGTCTGATGACATCATCATCCACTAACCTCTTTGATTAACTCCTAATTACTTGGCTAATGATCGCTGATCTGTTATACGGTTCTCTTAACTTTCGTTCTCGTTTATCGTTTGAGGGATCATACCCGGGATCTTATTACTTGGGTTCCCTTAACCTTTCTCAATACATTATATTCCTTTTATGATCCTCTCTTATAATCCTTGAATTTAAATCCTTTTTATCCTGTTACCTTATACTCAATTCTTTCCGTATCTGGTGGATTTTCGGGGAAAATCAAAGTGTTCGAATTTGGATTCTGACGATCTTTACATACACTTATATACCATATAGAGTACTAATAAGATCTCAGAATAACAATAAAAGAACCCCTACATAGTGTGGCATGAAAAGTTTTCTTATTCAGCATAATCAGCAAAATCACTATTCATAAGGGTTACAAAAAGTCCAAAATTTTGGGGTTATTACAGTCTCCTCTCCTTAAAAGGATTCCGTCCCGGAATCAAATAGAAAATGAATAGGGATACTCTCTTAGCATTGCACTTTCTAACTCTCAAGTAAAGTTTTCCCACATTGTAGTTCTACCATCAAACTCTGACTAGTTTGATAACCCTCCTCCTAAGCACTTGTTCCTTTTCAATCTCTACCCTTCCTGGTTGCTCCGTATAGGTTACGTCTGGTTGCCTGTCTATGCGCTCATATGCCCCTATTTGTCTGGCATCCGAATTACACTTCCTTAACATTGATACGTGGAACACGTTATGAACTTGCTACATGTTCGGGGGGTAGGGCTAGCTCATATGCTAACTTCCCAATACGTCTTAATATATCCAAGGGTCCAATAAATCGTGGACTTAAACTTTCCTTTCTTTCCAACCCTCATCAATTCTTTTCAAGGGAATACATTTAACAATACAAGGTTTCCTCCTTCATACTCTTTGTCCTTTTGAGTCAAATTAGCATACCTCTTTTATCCATCCTGGGGTTGCAGTCATCCGTCCTCTGATTAGATCCACTATGTCTTTGGTCCATTGGACCACTTCGGGTCCGAGCATCTTGTGCTCTACAACTTCATCCTAAAATAAGGGAGATCGACATTGTCTTCCCTCAAGGATCTCACAAGGTGATATCTCGATACTGACATACCATCTATTGTCGTAAGAAAACTCAATCCGTGCTAAGTGACCATTCCAAATTCTTTCAAGTCTATTGCACAGACTCTCATCATAGCTTCTAGCATTTTAGCTTTTGCTTCTCAATACCCATTCTTTTCCAGTTCGTAATCGTTACTATCTTCCGTTCCTAATATTATACTGGTTATACTTTTGCTCGTTAGCGTTCTATAACCTTTTAATAACCACGTCAGCCTTAGTATCACGAACGCATTAGAATCGGAATACCACCATACTCGGTACCACTCCATTTCTAGCTGCCTCCATCTTTGAAAGCTTGGTCCTTCGTATAGAAGTAAAAGAATTTATTGAGAGATCACTATGATCATGAACACTTGTTCTATTGCATAGTTAGTACAGAAGGTGGCCAGCCTTTAGTACTTGACAAGCAATTAAACAATAGATGGTATCCTACTAGGCTTCTATCACACAAATAGATAGTCATTCGGCAATACCTCCCCTTCTGGAAGGGTTGTTCTTCTCAGCTTATACAAAATGAAAAGGAGAGAAAAGAACGAATTGAAGAGAATTGTATATGAAAAAAAAGAGAAAAAAAAATATACTGCCACAAATATTTGGCTTGGAATCAACCTCTGAACTATAGAGGTTTGTCATAGGAGAACAAAACATATGCAACTATATCAATATCTAGTATTATCGCATTGCATTTTACATGCTTAAATATTTTTTCTATTCCGTCCATCATTCTATGGACCCATGCTCTCCCTCGAGCTTATACACAATCACCTTTGAAACTCCCTCGACATCGAAAATTGAATCTGGGATCTCATTCTAGACATCATCATTACTAGAATTCTATGCTTGCACCGCAACCTTCCTCGTATAGTAATACGACTCTCTATTGATAAGAAGGAATAAGTATTCAATAGGTAGATAATCTACTTAATTAGTCTATCAATGATAACTTATACACCACCACAACCTGATTAGTGGTACTCAACCTCAACATCCATTCCAATACAACTCTCACGGTTGTAAGTAATCGTCTCATTACTCGTAGAATCATTCCTGTATTACTATGGTCCACCGTTGACCTACTGTAGTCATTCATTTTCCATGAAGCCTTAATAGCTAACCATACGGAGTCCATACATATCGTATCAAATTCTTCTAAGGAGGTAACATGATGACCGTTCATGATTCATGAAGAACACTCCTGAACTTGATGTACATATGACATGAAACAAATAAAATTGCAGAAGAGTTTCAATGAAAGCAACGATAGCGGGTTAATACCATTCTTAATCATATGCCTTCAATAGAAGACTTAACTCAAAGGTTTGTTTAGTACTTTTTGAAACATGGTCCTGGCTTATTCTCAAGATAGGACCTTCTAAGATAGATAGCCCGTTCACGTCGATTACATGAATTAAATCTTTACCAAACTACTATTACGGTTGAGTATCGCACAATCATCAGAAGGAATGTCAATCTTTCAAACCATAATACACCCTTCACGGCTTTAACCATCATCACTGTATTCCTCTGGCACGAGCGGCTATAATTGCTCTCTTACACATAGAGTGTCAGCCACCTCTTTGGCCTTTCCTGATAGTAAAATTTCCTTACAATCAATGTCATTTTAACCACCTCCAATAAATTTTCTACCTCATTTCAAATCACTGCTTGTGTGAAAATGCTCTTCCTTAAGCTTTAGTGGGAAAAAAATCACCATTTTTCCATAAGTTACTGCCTCGGTCTTTAGATGTGAACATTGTCATGACCGACTCTCGACCATACTTAGGACGTCTCTTATCTTGGGTCCTTCTTGTTTTCACCAATCTCGACCCTCATTGGGTCGATCTATACTTTCTTATGGTTCAACACGTGCCCCACCTGGTATTATTATAATTACGTCACATTTCCTTTATCAAAATTTCTATTCTTGAGAACTTTGAATATTACCTTTTTCCTTGTAAAACCTCTAAGGTTATCCTGAAATCCTTCCTCCTGTATTCCCTAGACACAGGGCATATCAAAATATCATTTACTAATACTAGAACCATTGTCTATGTACTTCTGAAAAATTTCTCTACTGATCTTTAAAGGTTGTTGTTACCTTAATCCTTTCCAATTCATACTATCAAAACTCATGCTGTCCCCATTAAGAGCGGAATGCCAACCTTTATGCATTCCCCTAGGATTCATCTCAAGTTATCGAGGTTCTATCCTTAATTCCACCTTTAAAAAGGTACATGCATCCTTCCATGGATAAATAAAGTCATATATCCCTGATAACGGTATCTTATTCAATCATTTCCACCTCGATAGTTTATACCAAATTTCACAATAGCATCCTTATTCAAGTTTAGGACAATCCATATGGCCCTCCAAACGATAAAAATGGTTATCCACTTTTCTTTCCTAATTTGGTAATGATCACATGGATGTTCTGAAAGATATTGGTCGTGTTCAATGTGAACTTCTTCTTAATAAATCCTTATTTACTTTTGTTGTTTATCTCAACAGTCATCTCAATGTTGGGATATCTTTTGTACTTGGTGTCTCCCTTTTTGGGTATCAATTCACATGCGTTACTTACACTTCACATTCTTGAAGGTCACTTCCTTCATCCAATTTTCCTAATTTCTTACTTTCTTGTCTCCTCAGTCCATCCGTGTTTCCTTATTAATCAATCGATCTATCTCAAATTTTCATCGAATACTGTTAACTTCAAGGGAATTAACTATACGTATCGCTTACCCCTTCAACCTTGAATTTATCTCATGATCAGTCACCATCGCGCTGATGATGACACACTTCTCTATATTTATTGCATGGGTTTCTTAGGGTTTCCCATACCTAACTCCCTTATCACTTCTCAACCCTATTTCCTTTATATCCCTTTATACTCCTTCCCTTTTCAGTCTTTTATTTTCGTTTCCATTACAACCATTACATGAACCAACATAACATAAGCATTGATTTCAAACATCCCGTCATTCTGGATTCGTGTCCTCAGAACGAATCTTGACAACTTTTACAACTTAGATTCATAATTCATCATACTTGTCCGCTTTTGTTCTGGCTCTAAAGCTTTTACACTACCTCCATAACCTTGGGAAGAGCTTTCCCGAAAATAATTGTCTTAACTTTAATCAGTTTATTATAACCTCTGGCACCGTGCCTTTCTTGGCCTTTCACCAATGGGTGGCCTCTCTCTTAGGGGGTAAGTGACAAAAATAGTCTTTTGTGCTTCTTCAATCATTTAGAATCTCAAATGATTCCTATATTTCCTTTAGCCAGGCTCTTGCCTCGACTGGGTCAACCTGTTCCTTGGAACTCTGAGAGCTTATCGACTTAAAGGTCATGAAAGGATTTCCTACAGCATTGTTTCCTCAGGGTGGAGGTGGGGGATAATAGTATAAGTTTTGTTTAGGCAGGTCCATGAATTGCCCCATAGGAGTACCGTCCTGGTGCTCCCTTCCTTGCTCGACTTCTGTTTTCTCAGTCTAAAATATTTCATCCTACTCCCCATAATCGAGGTCATCTTATATGTTAAAATCCTTGTTTTCCATTTCATTATGTTATGGGTTCCTTCTTTCTTGGTGGCGACCTCCCTGACTATCACATTCAGGGTTTGCCCTAATCTTATTCCTCAAGCTATGGCTTTCATCTAAGATCTCATCTTTAAGCTCTTGAACGTTTGGAACCCAATTTCTGTAGGAATACCTCATTATTCCCTTATTATCTTTCTCGGTATTAATCTCTTCTCTATTCATTGGCTCTCTGCCTTCCTTTATCACTTCTTCTTGGCACAATATGATCTTTTCCAATAATTCGGGATGCATTACAATCTCAAACAACTTTTTAGTTTTGGCTCCGGTTAACTTTACTTTTGTTTCCATTTTCTCAAAATCTCTTATCAATTCTCCCAAAGACATTATCATCTTGAGTCTCTCCTTTCTACTAAGGGCGTTAGCCACCATATTGGCTTTCCTTGGATGATAAAGAATCTCATAATCGTAATCCTTGATTTAGCTCTAACCACCTCCTTTGGCGCATGTTAAGCTTTTTCTTCGTGGAGGTATACTTGAACTCTTATGGTTTGTGTAAATCTTGCACTTCTATCCATACAAGTAGTGCCTCCAATCTTTAGGGCAAAACTATTGCCGTGAGCCCAAGATCATGGGTGGGATATCAAATTTCATATTCCCTTAATTGTATTGACGCGTACGTGAATACCTTGTCATGCTGTCTAAGCACGCACCCTAATTCTTTATGCAAAGCGTCACTTCAAATCACAAAATCTCCTTTTCCATCTGACAACGCCAACATAGGGGTTGTCACCAATCTTTGCTTCAGTTCTTGGAAGCTAATCTCGCATTTCTCTGTCCATTCAAACTTCTCAGTCTTACAAGTAAGCCGCATTATACGGGATGCGATCTTTGCAAACTTAAACGAACCTCCGGTAGTAACCGGCCAATCCTACCTTTGGCAGTCGCCCTGACTACGGTCATCAATTCCTCAGCGGTCCTTTCTTCATTCTTGTCAGGATCTCCCACGGGATCCTCTTAAGCAACAATCCCTTCTGGGATAACATCCTTAACCGTTACATCCTTAATATGAACATCGTCTGTTCCCTCATTAGAACACTATATCGGATCCACAATCTGATCTCCAATAAGTAATAAAACATCATCGCGTTGTTGCTCATCAACCTCAGGGTTCGAAGTCCCGCTACGATATACGATAACGAACTACGCTTCTATCACGATATTTATAAGGGTTCCCATAAGGGTTTTAACTGTCAGTACTACGTTAGGTAGCCCGACTATGAACTTGGCAAGAGTTCTTATTATCTTAGTGAACTTATTATCTTAACGCCACATCATCTCTGAGGTTTATAACGCTTAGCTCTGATACCATTTCTGTAACACCCCCAAATCCGGGGTCGGGGATTCGGGTTATCACGAGTTCCATTTCCCTTATCAGTACTTAATCTTAACAGTCAACCAACTACTGCGTACTGTGACCCCACAATATACACACATACACCACAAGTTATAGTCTCAGAGATGAATACCAAAAATAACACAAGTCATTTTATTCCACAATTATAAACCATTTCGCCATAAAAAGGGTTTTCGAATAATTTACATATTCTTTGCCATTATTACAATTCATAAATATACATAAGTCCGGTACATCAAAAGTTGAAAGCCTAGCCTATTGGTAGATCCTACCTCAGCTACAACGGCATCAATGCCGACAGGAAACTGGGGAACGTTTCCTATCCGCTCGCGAATTGGGAGCTTGGTCCTGTTCATCTTGTCTATCTGTTGTTGTGTGATGAAAGAAGAAAGCAAGGGTGAGCAACAAGCCCACCAAAATAATATGTATAATGAATAACAATATATGAGCATTCTCATAGCACTCATGAAAGTCTTGGTCAAGAAGAATTGAACCAAGTTTGACCTCTTAATGCGACCAAGTCGTAAAATATTTAGTATATATGTATATATACTTTTCAAAATCTTTGAAATCCTCTGCCATGTATAATATACACAGAGTTCCAGTTTATAACTGTATAAAAATATTGTTGCAAGGTGATCTCCTATATCTAACCTTGTCTCAACGTTTTTCTGAAAATCTTTGTCATGTATAAGATAATCATTAACCAGATATAAGTTGAAAAGGTGAAGTTACGAGATACTCCAATATACTTATATCTTTTCCCAATACTACTTGAACTACCACCGTTCAAGGTATAATCCGTTTCAAAAGTTCATCACATAGATGAGACTACAAGATAAGACTTGAATAGATTCAATCTTTGAAATATAATTGAATAAAATGAAGTTACGAGATACTTCATTTGATGGAAACACCATTATAACTGTTTGACCCTGTCAATGCTTTGGCAATCACCCATCCATAGCCTTTCGATCGAAATGCTCCAGGTAGTGTTGCAGAAATATCCAACTGGATGATGAACTCATTATGGGAGTTTGCCGTGCCAGGAAGACCACTTACGATGATCAGTCGCAGTAGTGCAACCCCACCATTTTCTACATGTAGAGGAGAATAGTCGGATTTACTTATCAACCGAACCCTGGACTCCTAAGGAATGGACCGTCTTAGCGGAACTTCTAGGCCATTTTGGCCAATAATATAAGGCTGGGCCGGCGCCACTCGACCACTTACGCTACTCCTAGTTCAGATGAAATCCATTACTCTGAAACGTAAAGCTCGTCCCCCCTTTCCCCAAGTAGAAACTTGTTGATACGGCTCCACCAAGAAGTCGTATCTAGTTGGAAAGGAAAACTCACCGATATTTCCCAGGCGGTGCCTGTTAATGGATTAACTTGTTCCAAGAATTTTACTTCCCGAGTGTTGGGTAAGTAATCAAAAACTCTTTTATCAAAACAGCAACCTTGTTTCGAATATAAAATACACCACAGAGCCGGATCCCTCAGGTTTTGAGCGAGTATTTAAATCCCCTTCGAAAGGAAGATCTTAAATATAAAAATGAGTTTTGGGATCCGCCCTAACTTTTAAAATCATTTTGAAGACTCGAAAACATTTTTAATAATGTTTGGAGTAATGCTGATTTAATAAAATAAATCAGTCCCGATATATTAGAAAATATCTGAATATTATTATCTAATTAATATTCCCATAAGGATAACCTGTATAAAAAAATAATTGAAGTAGAAGTTTTAAAACTCATATTTGAAATGAATAATAAATAACCAAAGATATACTTATACGAAAGTACGATCTTTATTTGAATAATCGAAAATAAGTTTGATTATCGAAACATTGCTCTTTAATAAAATAAAGAATATTATTTAATAAATAAGCCGAGTCATACGTCCCCGAATGAATATTAACTAATAATATTCATTATTTAAAATAAAGTTATCGAATAAACCTTATTCGATTAATAGTTTTGAAAACTATATATATATATATATACATTAGACTCGTGAACATCGACTCCCGGTTTAGAAAATGTTCACCTTTGGGTCCCCTATACTAAGGGTATACGCAACTACTGCTTATCTCAAGCATAGGTATTATGCAACTTATAAGCATTGAATTAACAATTAGATATCAAGATTACGAAACAGGCATGCATATAAATATCATATCACATGCTCCAATATATCGCAAGACTTTGCTAATAATAATCATGCACTTATCACAAGAAAATGGATATACATATATACATCACAAAAATAGTATAACGGGTAGAAAACTTGCCTGAGTGTTCCCGGATAGACTTAAGCTTAGAGTGAGTCCGATAACCTATGAATAACAACATAAGTCGGAATTAAACCCCGGTCGCTTAAGAAACTAGACTTTAACCAATTGAACCCTGAAATTCGCTTATGGTCACTTAATGATTCACTTAAGTCGCTTGAGTACCCTTGGCTCCACCATTTTTAATAAATTAACCATTAAAAATTTTAAGGCGATTCTTTCGCGAGTACCCTACCAACTGCCTAATCCACTTTTCATAATTGTTTCATACTCCAATTAGTCAGTTAAGGACCTTAACCAAGGTTTCAAAGAAAGGCGAGGGGTAATGGTTCGGTCGCGAAATGCCGTTACTTAAAACGGTCGTTTCTCCTAAACCGTACATCGGATTCAAGCGAACCACATATTAAAACGAAGCTCATAACATGAACTATCTAATCATGGCAATGGTCAAAACCTAACAGTGAGTTCACGGGTCCTGAAGTTAAGAACAAAAACAGTCTAAAGTCAATCGGGCATTACGACGACTATATTTACGCGATTACCAAATTTATACCACTCCAATCAATCCACAAATCAACCAACAATCATTACTACAACCAAACTCCATCCATAATTTACTACAACAGCCCCAACATCTCAAGATTTCTAATTTATACTACTCTCAATCATGAACTAAAAGCTTTACTTAAGTTCATTAACCAATAATCAAGATTTACAACTTCAAACTCATTACAAATCCAACCACACTCTAAGTATACAAGAATCATGCTTCTCATGAACTATACCAAACATAAAACTCTAAATATACAAATTAGGGCTAGGGTATGAGATTATACCTTCCTTGGTGAGTAAAAGTAACTAAGGAGCTTGGAATCACCCTTGAAAATCCTTAACAAAGCTATATCTAAACAAAAACACAAGATCAAAATTTTCAAGATCTCGAAGACACTATTCACCCTCTTTTTCCATGAAATATTGGAAGAGATTGTGAAGAAAATGGAAGCTTAGATTCATAGGATAGCTATATTTATGCTTAAAGAACCTTGGATAATTACCTCACAAATTATCAAAGCTTGGAACTTGAATTTGGATTTTTTTCTTCTTGGAAAAGAGAAGAAGCCGAGAGCTTCTTGCTTGGAAATGAAAAGTCAACTTGTGTTTTTTTGTTTTATGATTTGTTTTGGGCTTGGTTGCTTCCTTTTGTTGTTAATTAGCTTTTTACATGGAAAAATGAGTGGCTCACAATCAACCAAGCAATCCCTCCTTTTTGCCATGCTTATGTCATTTGCTCATGTCATCTTGTTACACTTGTCTTCCTCTTATTGGTGTGATGACATCATCATCCACTAACCTCTTTGATTAACTCCTAATTACTTGGCTAATGATCGCTGATCTGTTATACGGTTCACTTAACTTTCGTTCTCGTTTATCGTTTGAGGGATCACACCCGGGATCTTATTACTTGGGTTCCCTTAACCTTTCTCAATACATTATATTCCTTTTATGATCCTCTCTTATAATCTTTGAATTTAAATCCTTTTTATCCTGTTATCTTATACTCAATTCTTTCTGTATCTGGTGGATTTTCAGGGAAAATCAAAGTGTTCGAATTTGGATTCTGACGATCTTTACATACACTTATATACCATATAGAGTAATAATAAGATCTCAGAATAACAATAAAAGAACCCCTACATAGTGTGGCATGAAAAGTTTTCTTATTCAGCATAATCAGCAAAATCACTATTCATAAGGGTTACAAAAAGTCCAAAATTTTGGGGTTATTACAACCTTAGCCATCCTTAAGGAGGTCACAGGTGGTGCAATGGGAGTTCGCAAATCCCCTTCCTTGTTAAACTCATCAGATGAATCTGAGTCATAATCTACAAGTTGCTAGTTTCCCTTTTAGGGTTCCAGATTTGAACTCTGGGAAGGTAAACAATGATCCAACGAATTTAGCATAAAGATCAAAGTTCCCTTCTAATGTCTGTGAAGACATTTCCTTGTGACTCATCAGGTAATATTTGAATCATTGTCAACAAGTTGCTGATCTGCGCCTATGTCAGATCCATTATCCGCAGATGCATCCAGGGGATTTAAGCCTGGGGAGGTAGACACTGACCACTAACATATGGCTATTGGATCAGTATCCTCTCCTAAAACCTGTAAAGGCAATTGGTCCATTAAAGAACCTTGAAAAATCGAATCTGACCTTAAAATGGTCGAAACTCTTATTTCCGTCAACTCCTCCTTTGTGTGTGAAACCTTTCCTTGTGCATCAAGAATTATTTATATTTGAGGTGGTTACACTACATCGGATACCCTGGCCGACAGGCAAATTTCCATAGACGCACCATGTTGAGAGGATGAATCTAGTAACTATTTTTGTGCCTTTTCAACCATTACATCTTTTTGAGAAGATGTATAGGGGCTAGCAGTTGTCTCGGTTTAAATACTACTAATCTTTGTAGGAGACAGAGCTGCTGGGTTGACTTCAGAACCTTCCTTATGTGGTGCACTAAGGCACTATCTCCCTCACGCTCATTCATACTATATTTTAGTGGTAAGAGAGTGTTGGTCGGTTCTGTTTCTGTGTTTGTCTTTACAGTCTGGGATAGATGTTGTGGGATTTCAACCTCATGATTGTCAATGAAAGAAGGCCATTGGAGGCTGAACCTGTATCACATAACATATGACAATAGAGATAAAATGTACTTAAGATCTATAATGAATGAAAATCATACATTTAATCTTTTGAGAGAAATGATGTACAATAGTGATTTCAAAAGATTTTAAAATGAAATAAAAAATCACTAATTTAGAAAGAAGTTTGATTTTCTCCTAAAATTGTTCGAGTGCATAAGTCTGTTTTTATGCCTAAAAAGATAAATGATTTGATAAGACACAGACTGATGACCTAGCAGTATTAAGAAGAGAAAGAGAGATTTGTCTCTCAATATGAATGAGTTTTTGTTAAAGCATTGATCACTTAGGGTAAAGTTTAAGTAATTCTCATTCATATCAAAAGCTCCATAATCTATCTTAATAAAATTATAATCAACAACATTGTTTGTTGAAAAATAATATTAATAAGAATGACTATGCTGCTGATTTCAAATTATAGTGAATCTTTCAGATATATCAACTCATATAAATTCATTAGAACTTAAAATCTCACAACTATCTACAACAAAATATTAACAATATATCATTGACTGATACTTGTCAAGTACTTTAGATACCAATAATTATGTTGCATATTATTTTAAATATAAAAAAAATATCAATGAATTAAATACCAATTATCTATCAAAAAGATATCAGCATTCAATTTCATATATCATACAATTGTTAACTCCTAACAACTGTAATATCTCAAACAATATTTATAATTACAGAAAGTACAAATAAAAACTTATATTAATATATCAAAAATACAGAAAATATTTACAAGTTCAATGATAACATTACCAGCTTGCAAACAGCCATATCCTTCAGTTAAACCTTTGTTGTTATCTCCAAAGGTAACCACTGGGCCAGCTTTCTCAACCACATTTGATAGCAGGGCTCTATCTCCGGTCATATGTCTTGACGATTCATTGTCAAGAATCCACACTACCGGTTCCACCTGTTTAATACCCTGCAACACAAATGGATTAAACCTTCTTCGGAACCCAAACTTGGTTGGGTCCGGCATACTTGTAGAATTGACCTTTGTCCGGCAAAACAACATTCTTAACTTTAATGTTCTCAACTTTCTCAATGACTGGACATTTGACCTTGTAAATAGCCTTAACAAATTTCTGTTTAGGCTTAGGCACAAATGTCTCCTTTCTAGCCTTAGGAGGACTAGCAGTCTTAGACCTATCATGCTTTTTATTATTCACATGCTGATGAGGAGTAGTCTTATCACTAGAAACATGCTTACCATTAAAATAAGCATACATCAAATTAAAAGCACAAGACATATAATTAGGAACACCACATACTTTATGAGAGGTATTAACAACAGGCAAATTATGCATGGTAGACATGGCATTTTTGTTATCCAACTCATGTGTGTCTGAGTTAGTCTCAGTTGCTTTCACAACTTTGACTAGAACTTTCGACACACTTGGTTTGGAAACAACCTTCTCATTAGCATGATCTTCAACATGTATTTATTCTTGAATAATAAATGAGGTCTCATCAAATGGTTCAGCAATTGATCCTTTATAGAGGGGTTTATCAACACCCTTAAGCACATGTGGTACTTCCCTACCTTTAGCACAGACATGAGGAGGGGAGTTTATGCCTAATTCTCCAATAGCAGCATTGTAATCAAAATATATTCCATATTTTTGATTAACAGCTTGCTTACTGTAGAACTCTTAAGCCTTCGAACAAGAATTAAAGTAAGCTTTAACCTTAGTCTCAAGGCCGGTGATCTTTTCTTTGAGAATAGTTTCGAGTTGTCTATAACAGTTAACTCTATTCTCTAGAAAAGATACTTGTTCTTCTAACTTGTCTTGATTATTGTGCACAAGTTTTAATTCATTGACCTCTTTCTCAAGGTCTTTGATCTATTGACTTAACAGTTCATTATTATGACAAGCACAATCTAAGGAACCTCCTAGATGATTAACTAATTCAGCATCAGTAAATTTTACCTCTTTTCTCGACGATGAAGTATTTCCATCAATAGCCATAAGAGCAAGATTCCCAACTTCTTCATCTTCACTATCAGTATCATCCCAGCTTCTTCCCTTCGCCAGGTAAGCCCTTTCAGATTTACTCTTCTGATTTGAATCATAAGAGTTCTTCCTTACTTACTTTGGCTTCCTGCATTCAGTGGCAAAGTGTCCCAACTCATTGTAGTTAAAGCATCGAATGGTGCTCCGATCAACCATCCCTGTGTTGTATCCGCCACTGCTGGTGTTAGAGGATGAAGATCCACCTTTATGGAATCTGTTGTAGTTGGACTTGTACTTGAACTTGGGATTCCTCTTGAATCTGACATTGGAGAATCTCTTGACAATCTGGGCCATTGACTCATCTTCTAATTGCTCCGGCTCTTCCAAGGAGTAAAAATCATCACCAGATTGATTTGTAGTAGGAGGATCATATTCTGCTACTATCACATTTTCCTCAGCCTTGGAAGACTGTACCATTCTCTCTGATTGTTGAGATTGTTTTTGTTGTTATTGACCTTCAGCTACTAGAGCAGTAGATGTGCTGATTGCTCTATATTTCCCGTAGACTTCCTTCTGCTGAATCTGCTCCAACTCATAGGTTTTTAACACACCCTAGAGCCTTTCCAAAGAAATCTCACTCAGATCTCTCGCTTCTCTTATGGCAGTGATTCTATGTTCAAGATGAGTTGGCAGTGTTAAAAAGAACTTTTTGTTGACCTCCCTGAATGAATAATATTTTCCATTTATGTTCAGGTTGTTGATCAATGCATTGTACCTCTCAAACACTTCAGTAATTCCTTCTCCTGGATTGGATTTAAAATGTTCATACTCAGATGTTAGGATCTTTAACTTGTTCTCCCTAACTTCCTCTGTGCTTTCATTGATCACCTCAATAGTTTCCCAGATGTGTTTGGAATTTTTATAGTTCATCACATGTCTGTTCATCAAGGGCTCAAGGGAATCAACTAAAATTAATTGAAGGCTTGCATCCAAGAAGGCTTCTTCCTTTTCAGCAGGAGTAAAATCCTCAGGCTCTTTTGCATAGGTTCTAGCTTTGGTAATTACAACATTATCTTCTATAACCTCTGGTTCAATAACCATCGGAATTTTTGGACCCTTCTTTAACAAGTTCAGATATTTGGGATTCGCAACTTGTAAAAACAAGAGCATCTTCTTCTTCCACATAATATAATTTTCTTTATCGAATAGTGGAATTTTAACGGTTCCAACTTTTTGTGAAGTCATTATGAATTTTTGAAGAAATAAAAATTCAAGGAGTTGAAGAATCAGAAAAGTCTAGGATCTTGATTTGTTCATTAATCAGAAGGCTCTGATACCAATTGTTAGGTCCCAATATATTTGTAGAAGAGGGGGTTGAATACAAACTATACCGTTTAATAGAATTTAATGCGGAATAAAAAAAGTGAAACAAAATTCAAGTTAAATAAAACTATTATTAAACTTGAAAGGTGTTACAACAACGGTATCGTTTACAAGGGATTAATCTCTAATAAATTATCACAAATCTAGAATAAATCCGACATGAACTTTTTCCATTTTTGCACTAAAAAGATCAAATGCTAAAAGCAATTTGAGATTAAGTTCTAGGGATTTTGATCTGCTAGATAGTTACACAAGAACAAGAGAATGATTTCTAGTGGTTTGGATTTAACTTTAATAGCTAGAAATTAATGATCTTGAATTCAGCAGTTGAAGATGAAATGTTTTGTGCGGCTCTATTCTTTTTTGTTCTTGAGTAGTTGAGTGTATTCAATGTTATATATTGAATGTCTGCTGCTCTCGTCTTTAATAATTCAATCAACAGAATCCACCTGAACTGGAAAGACAACCGGTATGACAATTGCTTGAACTGGCATGACAACCTGTTGAACTAGCATGACAATCGGCATGACAATCTGTTGAACTAGCATGAAAATCGGTATGACAATCACTTTAACTATCATGACAATCGGTATGACAATCTCCTGAACTAGCATGACAATCAGTGTGACAATCTGATTGTCATACCAGTTCAATTGATTGTCATGCTGAATTAATATTTAATATAAATTCAAAATCAATTATGAAAATTCATAATATTAATTTAGAATTAATTAATCAATTAATTCAATTAATAAATAAATTTAATCTTTGTAGAAATAATTTCTTTCTTAATTAAATTATATAACTTAATTAATTAATAGAGAATTAATATTACTCTTCAGCAGCAACCACTCTTCTGAAAATCTTCTGAAAATCACTGAAAATTATGAATTAATTCCACCACTTCAATGTTGACACTCGATGTACTGTCTGGTTCATGAGTGACTAACTTCCGTGACGTTTCTTCATGTCTTGACTTTGATAACTTGATTTTCTTCAGACTAAATCCCTGTACTTATCAGATTCCCTGACAAGATCTCTGTCACTTGATTAAATCTACAATCTTGATTTATATCACTGAGGCTTGATCAATTTCTTGAACTTCTTCCAGTGAAGTAATTCCTCAAGTCTGTAGATGAACCTTGTTTCTGAATCCTTTGACAGATGTTACTTTGAGAGATCTCTTTGACGGTATATCCACTATTTACTTGTTACATTCTTATTTGAGTTGAGTTAAATCCTCGAATAAACAAATAGGCTATGACATATGCCTTTAAAATATAATTCTGTCTCCGAAAATATATCAATCAGTTATCTTATACAATTCTTCTTATCTTCTAACTCTTTCCATGGATATCTTCTTTTGTATTAGTCTCGATCTTCTTTCCTGTAAACCAGCTTGCTTCCTTAACTGTAAGTCCTCCCGTACTTAAGTTCTGATATCTATCTTCTGATATTCATCTTCTGATAATCTAAGTTCTGATATCCTTAAGTTCTGACTTCCAGTAAGTACTAATTCTGGTAAGTACTAATATTTCATGTTTATTAAGATCTGAAAACTAAACATGAAACATATTAGACATAACATCTCAAATATAACTAACAATCTCCCTCAACTTGTAAATTATGCAAAATATACAAGTTAATAGATTTGATGATGTCAAAAACATTTAAGTTCAAATGCAATGAGAGTTTAATAAGACTAATAACTACAACTTACAGTCCTTGTAGCTTTACCAACATCACTGGATCAATATGAATCCATAATGATTCTGAACAAAATCTTTTACCATCTTATCTTCAGCTTTTCTCAGAACTTCAACTAACTGTGCTTTGACCTACATCAGTTCTTCATCTTTACTATCACCAATTTGATAAATGGCTGTTCTGAAAGCTTGAATTGATGTTCTTTCAAGTCCATCACTAAGTCTGATAACTCTAGGATGTGAAGAGTTTTCATTATAACATAAGCATCTTCCTTTCAGAAAACTTCGACCTTAGCAGAGTTCTTCAGCATAGGAATTTCTCTTCCATCACCTTCAATAATCATTGGTATATTCTGAGAAGTCTTTGTACCAGAGATTCTAAGTAGATCTCTTATAGCCTTTAAAATGTATTCTGACCATCTTCTTGTAACATCAGATTTTACTTCCAGAAGATAGTGAATATGTTGAAGCTCTCTGACAGACTTCTTTAGCACACCAGTATCAGCTTGTCTGTAAGTTAGTCCATCATTGAGAAATAAAATCAATTTCTCCTTTAGATTATCCTTATCATGAGCATCTATCACAATTTGAGCAGACAACACTTTGTCAAGGTGCTTTTGTTTGATTTGTTCATATGGTTTGCCTGTCAACATGAAAGGATCTCTTAGAGTAACTTCTACTCCTGTTTGTATCTTCTCTTCATCAGAACCTAATCCAGTTCTATCTCTAGGTTGCTTGGATCTCAACCCAAATGTTGCGAGTTGATTCATCATAAGATTGGATTTTGGTTCAACTGGAGTAGTTTTCTTCCATAACAGCTTCTTCTTATCAACAATTGTCATCTTTTCCAAATCAACTTGATCAGAATTTGTTGTTTCTTCTGTAACTTGCTGTTCTTCATTCTGAATAACTCGAGCAATGTCAGAGGTTGTTTTAGATTCTTCAATTATCTTTCTTTTCTTCAAAATTTGAACAGTTTCATCTTCTATCAAATCATTGTTAGGAATATGTGTATTAGTTTGATGATAAGTTAAACAAAACACTTAAGTAGAAATCTAGTGTTTGTAGCCTCAACGGATAAGACCATCTTGGCTATCCGTTGAAGGAGTAGCTTTACTTAGTAATAAGTTTAGTATTGTAGCACATTTCATTCTCTGGTTTCAAGTTGTAATTCTTAGATGTTGTAGGAAATTATCAGTCATGTTGACTACTAATGGATATACAAATAGGAGGGCTAATTGTAAATATTTCATGCCTTGTAATTTTGTATGAGTGAAGAAGTATCAACGGATATTGAAGACCTTCAACGGATAAGAAACAAAGCTTCAACGGATGTCTCTAATGCTTCAACGGATAATATCCATCAACGGATAAGTGCTTCAACGGATAAAGACTTCAACTGATAATGCATCAACGGATAAAGCTTCAACGGATAAAGCCTCAACGGATAAGGCATCAACGGATGAAAGCTTCAACGGATGCTTGGTTCATTAGCAGTTGATAGTGACAATTCACAAGCTGACAGAGGCACATGGGTTGACAGAGACAAACTGGAATGTGGAAGCCTCTAGGAGGAATCAAGAAAATGCAGCATTCCCATTCTGATGTAAACAAGGAAGTATTCAAAGATTCACAGATTATCCTAGATTGCATTGGATAGACAAATGAAGAAGAAACATGTGAAGAATCCTTTCAATTGTATTTTACAGTTTTGTCTTCACTTGTAAACTTGGTGATATATAAACCAAGTAGCAGCTAGTAATTAGATAAGAATTTTCCTGAGCTGTTTAGAAATATCAAGAGAGAAAATCATCTAGTTTGTACTAGGAAGCAGCTGTGATTTAATTCTTTGAATCACAGATTTTCTGAAATAACACATCTCTGATGTAACAACAAATCCACCAGAAAAGTTTTTAAGTTCTTTGTGTTCTTTACATTTGTGTTTGAATATATATCTGTCTTTATCAGCTTCAAGCAATTCACACACATTTGTTCACTTAAACACTTAGCCTTAGAAACTGCTCAAAACTTGAAAAAGTTTTGAGATTTACATTCAACCCCCCTTCTGTAAATCTCATTGTTAGTCCACTGGGAATAACAATTGGTATCAGAGCGAGCTCTTAACATACAAAGAGTTTAAAGATCTATTCTGCTAACATCATGAGTAAGAAGGATATTGGTGTAAAGATTCCAATCCTGGAAAGAGATAACTATCATCACTGGAAGGTGAAGATGCATTTACATCTTCTCTCTCAAGATGAAAGCTACATCAACTGCATTGAGAATGGTCCTCACATCCCTCACAAGGTGGCCACAGCTGCTACTGCTACAATTGCTGTTGGACAGTCTATTCCCAAGTCAAAGGCAGAATGGACTGTTGAAGATATTGAAGAGGTCCACAAGGACAAGAAAGACATGAACATTCTGTTTAATGGCCTGGATCAAGATATGTTTGACAATGTCATCAACAGCCAAACTGCTAAGGAAATTTGGGATACTGTGCAGCTTATCTGTGAAGGCACTGAGCAAGTTAGAAAAAACAAAATGCAGCTTCTCATTCAACAATATGAATATTTTCATTTTGAAGAAGGAGAATCATTGAATGATACATTCAACAGATTTCAGAAACTATTGAATGGATTAAAGCTGTATGGGAGAGTGTACCAAGTCAAGGACTCCAATTTAAAATTTCTAAGGTCTCTACCAAAGGAATGGAAGCCTATGACTGTTTCTCTAAGAAATTCTCAAGATTATAAGGACTTCACACTTGAAAGATTATATGGAATTTTGAAGACTTATGAACTTGAGATGGAGCAAGATGAGCTGTTGGAAAAGGGAAAGAGAAAAGGAGGATCAGTTGCACTTGTAGCTGACAGTGAAAAAGTTGAAGCCAGAAATGAGGAAAAGACAATGCCAAGTCTCAAAATTGGCACAAGCAAATCAGAATCAAGCAAGGGTAAAGAGCAAGTTGCTGAGGATGAAGACAATTCCAGTCAGGATGAATCTGATGATATTAATGAACATCTGGCCTTTCTGTCCAGGAGGTTTGCAAAGATAAAGTTCAGGAAAAACACAAAGTTCACTAAGCCAAACAAAAACATGGTGGACAAATCAAAGTTCAAATGTTACAACTGTGGCATTAGTGGACACTTTGCAAGTGAGTGTAGGAAGCCAAATTCTGAGAAAAAGAAATTTGAGCAAGTTGATTACAAAAAGAAGTATTTTGATTTGCTCAAACAAAAGGAAAGAGCTTTTCTCACTCAAGATGATTGGGCAGCAGATGGGGTAAATGAAGATGATGATGTGGAATATGTCAACCTAGCCCTGATGGCTAATTCTGATGAAAATGAAACTAGTTCATCAAGCAACCAGGTAATTACTACTGATCTCTCTCAGCTTTCTAAACATGAATGCAATGAAGCCATAAATGATATGTCCAATGAATTATATCATTTGTGTGTTTCTTTTAAATCACTAGCTAAAGAAAACACTAGGATCAAAGAAAATAATGTGTTTTTAAGTGATAGGAATATTGTGTTAGAGAGTCAGGTAATTGAGCTTGAAAAGATTAAACTTAAATGCTTGACTGTTGAGAGTGAACTAGAAGAAGCTGTTAAGAAAGTAGAAATTCTTTCTAAACAGTTAGAAAGTGAGCAAGAGGTAATCAAGGCCTGGAAAACATCTAGGGATGTTGGTGTTCAAATTGCCAAGGTTCAGGGAATTGAATAATTCTGTGAGGATGCCTGGAAGAAAAACAAAAAGAAGTTAGAATTAATTGATGGATTGTCAACGGATGTGGAATCAACGGATGATGAAAGTTATCCGTTGAAGGAAGAAAAAGAGCATCCGTTGAAGGCTCATCAATTAAAACAGGCAAGTAATAAAAATCTTAATAAGAAGAATGATTTAACTCTCAAGAACTTTGTCAAAGAAGGAGCTAGCACATCCAAAGATATCAGTAAGGTGAATACAGGACACATGACTTTAGATCAGCTGAAAAATAGGCTTAAGTTGGTTGAGGATAAGAAGGAAACTAAAAGAAAATCTAAAAGAAATGGGAAGGTAGGGATTAATAAACATAACAATTACACACCTGATAGGTATGCTCCTAGAAAAAGCTGTGTGCATTGTAAAAGTGTTAATCACCTATCTGATAATTGCAAATCTGTTAAAAATGCTCCCATGCCTTCAAATCCCTCTATGCCTAACATGTCTATGTCACCTCTGCATGCTATGCCTGTTATGTCTTATCAGAATCCTCATGCACATCTTGCAAACATGCCATATATTAATAATCCCTATTTTACTGTATTTAGTATGCCTCACATGCCATACAATATGCCTATGTGGAATAACATGTTTGCACAATCTATGCTTTATCAATCAAATGTGCTAAATGATTCTGTGACTAACCCTATACTTCAACCAACCACATCTGAGATCAAGGTTGACCCAAAGTTACCTAAATCAAAAGATACAGGAGGAATGAAGTCTAGGAAAAAGACTAACAAGGCTGGACCCAAGGAAACTTGGGTACCAAAATCAACTTGATTGATTTTGTTGTGTGCAGGGACAAAGAAGGAATCTATGGTACTTGGACAGTGGTTGTTCAAGACACATGACAGGATATTTCACCCTGCTCAAAGAGTTTAAGGAGAGAGCTGGCCCTAGCATAACCTTTGGAGATGACAGCAAAGGATTCACTATGGGATATGGCTTGATTTCAAAAGGAAATGTCATCATTGATGAAGTTGCATTGGTTGATGGTCTCAAACACAACTTATTGAGCATCAGTCAACTTTGTGACAGAGGGAATACTGTCTCCTTCAATTCTGAAGCCTGTATTGTCACAAGTAAGAAGGACAATAAAGTGGTTCTAACTGGAGTTAGAAAAGGAAATGTGTACCTAGCTGACTTCAACTCTACAGATGCAGAATCCATTACTTGTCTTTTCAGCAAAGCAAGTGCAGTTGAAAGTTGGCTATGGCACAAGAAGCTATCCCATTTGAATTTTAAGACAATGAATGATCTAGTCAAAAAGGACTTAGTTAGAGGAATGCCTCTAGTGGAATTCACAAGGGATGGACTGTGTGATGCTTGTCAGAAAGGAAAGCAAAGGAAAGTATCATTCAGTAAGAAGATTGAATCTGCAATTGATGAACCATTACAACTGCTACACATGGATCTTTTTGGACCAGTCAATGTATTGTCAATTTCAAGGAAAAGATATTGCCTAGTGATTGTTGATGATTTCTCTAAGTTTTCATGGGTCTATTTTCTTGGATCAAAGGATGAAGCTAGTGAAATCATTATCAATCATATCAAGCAAGTCAACAATCATCCTGATTTCAAAGTAAGGAATATTAGGAGTGACAATGGAACTGAGTTCAAGAATTCAACCATGAAGTTGTTCTGTGAAGAAAATGGGATCATGCATGAGTACTCAGCTCCAAGGACTCCACAACAAAATGGTGTGGTGGAAAGGAAGAATAGATCACTAATTGAAGCTGCAAGGACAATGCTTGAAGAGTCAAACTCCCAACTTACTTTTGGGCTGAGGCTGTTAACTGTGCATGTTACACTCAGAATATTTCTCTAATCAATCAGGCAAAAGGCATGACTCCCTATCAACGTTTAAACTTTCTGCATGTCTTTGGTTGCAAATGTTACATCTTAAGGAATCAATCTGATCACAAAGGGAAGTTTGATGAAAAGGCTGATGAAGGAATATTTGTTGGTTACTCTGCTGGAAAATCTTATAGGGTCTACAATCTTAGAACAAACATTGTCATGGAATCTGTGCATATTGTGTTTGATGATAAAAAGATTGATGGACTAACAGATGAGGGACATCATGAAGGGCTCAAATTTGACAACATTGAGATATATTGTGATGATAGTGAAGATGAGAATGATGAAGAAGGCATCTCAAGAAGAATTTAGAATCTGCCTTTGGATAATGCACAGAATGCTGCATCCGTTAAAAGTCATAATTCAGCTTCCGTTGAAAGAAGCAATGCAGCATCCGTTGAAAGAAAAAGTGCATCATCCGTTGAAGTTCATAATGAAGCATCCGTTAATCACAGTCTGTCAACGGATAATCAATTCTCTTCATCAGTTGATAGAGCTCCCAATTCCTTTCAAAGGATCAGCAACTCAGGGGGAGTTTCAACCAATCAACATTTTATTTCACATCATGACAATACTGAGGCAACCTCATCTAGAGCTAATCTACCACCTCAAAGGAAATGGACCAAGAATCACCCTTTTGAACTGATCATTGGTGATGCTACATCTAAAGTGCAAACTAGAAGGGCTACTCAAGATGAATGTCTGTATAGTAGCTTTCTATCATAGGAGGAACCTAAGAGAGTGGAAGAAGCTCTATTGGATCCAGATTGGATTTTAGCAATACAAGAAGAGCTAAACCAATTTGAGAGAAACAAAGTATGGAAGCTGGTACCCAAGCCAAAGAACAAGAGTTCTATTGACACAAAATGGGTATTCAGAAACAAGATGGATGAAAATGGCATTGTCATAAGGAATAAAGCCAGATTGGTTGCTAAAGGCTACTCTCAATAAGAGGGAATAGATTTTGATGAAACATTTACTCCAGTTGCCAGACTTGAAGCCATCAGAATCTTTCTAGCCTATGCAGCTAATGCCAATTTCAAAGTCTATCAAATGGATGTCAAGAGTGCATTTCTAAATGGGGAATTAGAGGAAGAAGTTTATGTAAGCCAACCTCCAGGATTTGAAGATCCAAATTTTCCAGACTATGTGTATTATTCTAGTTGAAAGCACTCTATGGACTAAAGCAAGCACCTAGAGCCTGGTATGAGACTTTGTCAAAATTCCTTCTAGATAATCACTTCACAAGAGGTACTGTTGACAAAACTCTCTTCTTTAGAAATGTTAATGGCTCTAAAATACTTGTTCAAATTTATGTAGATGATATTATATTTGGATCTACAGATGATAAGCTTTGTAAAAAGTTTGCTAAGTTAATGCAAAGTAAATATGAAATGAGCATGATGGGAGAGCTAACTTATTTTCTTGGTTTACAAGTTAAACAAGTTAGTGATGGAATTTTCATTAGTCAAACTAAATACATTTATGATCTTTTAAAGAAGTTTGACTTAATGGATTGTTCATCTGCAAAAACTCCCATGGCCACTGCCACCAAGCTTGAATTAAACAAGGCTGAAAAGTCTGTGGATATTTCAAGTTATAGAGGCATGGTTGGCTCACTTTTATATTTAACTGCTAGTAGACCTGATATAATGTTTTCTACATGTCTCTGTGCTAGATTTCAAGCTGACCCTAAAGAATCTCACTTAGTGGCTATTAAAAGAATTTTCAGATATCTCAAAGGGACTCCAAATCTAGGAATTTGGTACCCTAGAGAGTCTGGTTTTGATCTAATTGGCTACTCAGATGCATATTATGCAGGCTGCAAAATAGACAGGAAAAGCACAACTGGTACCTGTCAATTTCTAGGGAACAAGCTTGTGTCATGGTTCAACAAGAAGCAGAATTCTGTTTCCACATCAACAGCTGAAGCTGAGTACATTGCTGCTGGTAGTTGCTGTGCACATATATTATGGACGAGGAATCAACTATTTGACTATGGTCTGACTGTTGACAAAATTCCAATATTCTGTGACAACACAAGTGTCATTGCCATTACTGAAAATCCAGTGCAGCACTCAAGAACCAAGCACATTGATATCAAGTACCACTTCATTAGGGAACATGTGATGAAAGGTACAGTGGAACTTCATTTTGTTCCAAGTGAAAAACAGATTGCAGACATATTTACCAAGCCACTTGATGAATCAACATTCACAAGATTAGTAAGTGAGTTAGGTATGCTTAATTATTCATAATTTATGTCATCTATATAATCTGCCTTGAAGCCTGAAATGAATTTGCTGCAAGAACAAAGTTGGCTTTAAATAAGACTTATCCTATCAGCGGATATTCCCTATCCGTTGAAAGCCAAAATTGTTCTATCAACGGATGTTCATTATCCGTTGAAAGACAAATACATTTCTGGTAATTTTATCCTTCAACGGATAAAATGGTGTTGATCATCAACGGATAACTATTTACCTTATCCGTTGAAGTGTCACATCAGTTACTATAAGTGAGTCACAGCCGTTGATTCTTTTACTCAACCGTTGATACAGATATACAGTGTTGTATGTCTTTGTATTTAAGGTAGTTTTCAGAATTTCTACAGTTTTATTTATTCTTGAACGGCTGTAACTTACTTAAAAGTATCATTTAATCATTTTATTTACGTTTTAATTCAAGAAAGTATAAAAGCCCAATTGAACTCTTATTTTCACTTTACGCTTTCTTGCAATTCTTATTCTCCTTCTCTCCCAAAAATTCTCAAGTTTTTCTCTGGAACCTCTACTCACAACAATGGCACCAGTAGTCAAAATTATGTCTCAAACAGGATTTGTTTATGAAAAGAATAATTTCGTAGCCTTGGTTGAAAAGAATGAAGCCCATTCTGATTATCACAAGATGATGGACTTCATCAAAAACTGCAAACTAAGCTATGCAATGCTAGAAGCCCCAACCATCTACTGTGAGGTGATTGAGGAGATTTGGACAACTGCAGAGTTCAGCTCCACAGATATGACTATTGCCTTCTCTCTCAAAGGTAAGGACTATTGCATTAACTGTGATGATATACAATCTTGCTTTAAGCTGCCTGAGAATAATGCCATGACACCACACACTGATAAAGATGTATCTGCTATGTTAGATTCCATAGGCTATGCTTTTGATTCTGCTAGTTTAGGTAGTATTAGAAGGAAAGGCCTTAGGAAAGAATGGAGTTTTCTTGGAGATGCCTTCATTAAAGTTTTCTCTGGGAAGATTAGCAATTTTGATGCCATAATTTCATCTCTTGTTAATATGCTCTATATGCTAGTTTCTGATAGGTACTTTAATTTTAGCAACTGTGTTATGCTAGAATTAGGATCCAGATTAGGTAACAAAGCTAATAGACCACATAACATCTACTATGCTAGATTCTTTATGTTATTGGCTAACCATGTTGTTGAAGGTTTGGTTATATCAAATGAGAATAATAAACTCAAATGCTGGGCACAAGAGAAAAGGGTCCTTGCAGACCTTTTGAGAATGAACCTCAACAGCCAGGTGCCATTGGTATACTTGCCAATCATGAATGCACCACAAGTAAGTGAGGTAAACACTTCTATAACTCCTACTATTTCCAACCCCATTATTTCTTTGCCCTCTAGTGTGGCCATGGAATCTGTGTCTTTGTCCAAACAGGTTCCTGCCAAAGCCACCAAAACCAAAGTTTCAAAACTCAAGTCAAAGAAACCTACCTCTGTTGTTTCTCAAAAGACAACAGTTGTAACAACTACCATAAACCCTGAAGGGAGTGAACCGGGTGTGAGTGGTGAGGGGAGGGGTGAACATCAAGAAACCCCCCAGGATAAGGTGGGAGAGGTGAGTGGTACCCAAGCCAGCCAAGCCACAGTCTCTCAAAAGACTGTGGTGGTTCAAAAGGAGTCCAACACATCCCTAGTTGCATCCTCCCAAAAGGATGTAACTATTGAAAATAGTCCCCAACCAGGGACACAGAACAAAAGAGGGAGGGACACTGAAGCCACACATTCACCAATTAAAGCCTTTTCAAGGAAGAAGAAGGCCAAGACCCTAGTTTCCACACAAGGGACACATACAGCACAAATACATCCACCTGTATCTGAGCCTTCCCAAATTCAGCTTGATGTGATTCCAGCAAATGTGGAATCACACCCCCATTCTCTCATAATAGAAACACACCAATCATCAAACTCTCCATCACCCTCTCTGGATGTGGATATGATATTCACATCAATTCCTGATTCTCCCTCATTAAAACTCAGGGAGGAGCCCCACTCAAAACCTGATGATCATCATCTTTTAGATGATTTGTTGGATCATCAGCCAATTCTTTCAGATGTAGTTGAAGAATCTGTGTTACCTCACTTAAAATCAATTCCCACAGATTCAACAATTATGTCACTTTCTATATCTACATCTTTTCCTTCTTCAACGGATATCTCTCATCCGTTGACAAGTGGTTGTTCTTCAACGGATAAGCTTAATAGCAGTTATCCGTTGATACCATCAGTTTCCACTTCAACGGATACTCCCTATCCGTTGATGGTCTCTACACACATAACAGAAACAATACCAACTGTAGAGGACATGGCTACTGTACAATCACTTTTAGGTTTGAGGGAAGGGAGTGATCTTTTGAGTGAGAGGCTGGGTTGCTCCCAGGCAAAAGGAGAGGTTGAGAGTCACCATATACATGCTATTTCTTCCAGCATGACAAAAGTGAGTGAGGGGAGTGCCACCTTAGAAGGTGAGGGTGAGGGTGTGAGGGTGTGTGTGAGCCAGGGGGAGCCCCTGATGCAAGAAAATAGAGAAAAAGAGAGAAAGGTAGGTACAGAAGCTATAAGGGTGGATCCAGCCATTGCTAGTGAGTCAATGAAAGTGGATGATACAGAAAAGGAAAGATAATTTCAGCAACATTTCAAAGATAATTTCAGCAACATTTCAAAGCTGCAATTGATAACATTTCCTTGGATGCTGACACTTTTACTCATCCTGTTTCAGCCTATCAATTATTGGCTGCTCAGGGCAATATGGAGGCAGAACAGACATTACACATTGTACACACTTCAGAATCTCTTCTCAGAGACAAAGCTGCTGTTAACAGGCTGCCTTCTCAAGCTGGTGAGCCATCTGAAGAATTTGAAGTGAATTCTAATGATGATGACTCTAATTCTTTGAATGAGAGCATGAACTTAGGGGGAGTAGCAGGCCCAAGTTCTGTTCCTGATCTTCCTGAATGGGCATGGGCAAAAGCCTCAACACCAAGAGAGTTTAATGTCACTTTGATTAGACAAGTCATGACAATTCAGCAGGCCCTTCAGGAGACTACAGATGCTGGTACCAAGGCAATTCTTCAAGCTCATCTGGAATCTCTGCATCTCTTGCAGTTGCAGCATTTCCAACAAAATCTAAGTATGGATGAGCTCAAACAGGACATTGCTGATCTGAAATCCTACAATGCTGAGAAGTTGGATTCAGTCATACCTTATGGTACTATGCAAGATTTGTTGGGGAGACTGAGGAAAGAATCTGATGCTGACAAGAGACTGGCCAGATTGGAAAACAGGGTTCAAATTATTGAAGATTATATGGTCACAATTCTTCAGAATCAACAAACTCAAACAAATCTACTCATGCAGCTGGCCAATGCACAAGGCTTGACTCCTACCCTTGATGATAACAAAAAGGGGGAGAATAAAGGGAAAGGGGAAGGAGAGCCATCAACAACAGTTCAAATTTCTCAAGTGCTAGTTCTTGTCATCACCACTTCTCCAATTATTCAAATTAAAGGAAAGCTTGATGGAATTGATCTAATCCAGATAGCAGCAGCTGAATTGCAAGTCAAAGAGCAAAGGAAGAAGATTGATGAAAAGATGCAACAAATATTTGGTTCTACAACTTCTCAATCACAATCTGTGAAGCACAGCACAAAAGTGGAATCAATTATTATGGAACTCAAGCCAGTAGGGAGGAATAAGGTTGGAGAGACTTCTTCCAAGGATTTGAAACCTATGGTCCTCAAGCCCAACAACAGATCCAATAAGGACTCTACAAAGAATCCTCTGAAAGAAGTGGATTTTCCTCTTCCAAAGGCTGATGAGGACAAGCTTTTGGGTAGAAGTATCTCATATCTCAAAGAGACCATGGATGTGGCTGTAAGGAGAAACATGGCTATTATCTTCAGAGAGGGAAAGAGCATATGTGTGATGCAAGGACATCCCAAATTCTCAATAGCCAAGAGGGAAGAAACCAGAAGGTTGAAGGAAGAAGCCAAACAGCTAAAGGCTGACAAAAGAGCACAAGCAAAGCTTGAAAAACAACTAAAGTCAATTCAGGCTGAAGAACAGAAAGAAATTGAAGACAAAAGTGAAGATGAAGCTATGGGGGACATGGTTGGTACTGAGATGGAGGAAAGAAGTAAGGGAAGAGAAGCAGAAAGAGAACAGAAAGAAGGTCAATGCAAAGAGAAAAATGGTAGATAATACTGAAGAAACCCAATCAATATCCAAACCACTACCCTCTATTCCTGAACCCATTGTGCCTGACCCCTTCATGAACATTCATGGTGAAACAATCATTCCCAAGGAGGAACCAATTGATTGGGACACCATCAAATTGCCCACCTTCCTAACCTCTTCTCCACCATCAAAGAAGCAGAAAAGAAGAATCAAATCAACACCCTCTAGAGCCTCAATCAAATTCATACAGAAGCCTAAGCCTAAACCTCAAGCCTCTAAAGATGATTATGTTCACATCTGTGACATAAAAGAATTTTCAGACATTGAACTCTATCTGGATGAGCTGGAGGAAGTAAGGGGAATAGCTGCCTACAGACAGCTACCAGAAAGACTAATGTTCAAATACAAAGGAGATGGGGAAAGAACCTGACCTCTTTACAGAATTCTGAATGAAGGCTACTCTACCTTGATTAGAGTCTACTCAGCCATACAAAGGGATTCTGGCTTTACCAGGACTGCCAAGACTGAGATTCTCAACAAGATTGCCAACATAAGGAAAACTTGGAGGGAGCCCAATGCTTTGCCTAGAACTTTACTCATTCAAGAAAGAGGAATTACAATTCACAAATCACCTCATTGGTTGATGGAGTTCAGAGATAACAAAGGAGTCAGAAGATTTTTCAGAATTGAAGATCAGCTCAAGATTGCCAGTAATGAAACTCTCAAGGATATGCAATCTAAGTTAGACATCAATGAAGAAGATGAAGCTGAATTCTACAGACAACTTCAACTTCAAATAGAGGAGAATGACAGGAGGCTAGGAAAGAAAACAAGGAATCAAAGGAAAAGAAACTAATCTGCTCAGGCTGAAGGAGCACCCTTGGAAACAATGTAATTCTTCAATACCATCTCAGCATATACATTTTTGTAGCACTTTTTGAATTTCTGCTTTATTACAGTTTATATATTTGTCAAGTGTTTTGTTATCATCAAGCTAAACCCAAATTTATGCCTACAGTTCTAGTAGACATAAATAGGGGGAGATTGTTAGGAATATGTGTATTAGTTTGATGATAAGTTAAACAAAACACTTAAGTAGAAATCTAGTGTTTGTAGCCTCAACGGATAAGACCATCTTGGCTATCCGTTGAAGGAGTAGCTTTACTTAGTAATAAGTTTAGTATTGTAGCACATTTCATTCTCTGGTTTCAAGTTGTAATTCTTAGATGTTGTAGGAAATTATCAGTCATGTTGACTACTAATGGATATACAAATAGGAGGGCTAATTGTAAATATTTCATGCCTTGTAATTTTGTATGAGTGAAGAAGTATCAACGGATATTGAAGACCTTTAACGAATAAGAAACAAAGCTTCAACGGATGTCTCTAATGCTTCAACGGATAATATCCATCAACGGATAAGTGCTTCAACGGATAAAGACTTCAACTGATAATGCATCAACGGATAAAGCTTCAACGGATAAAGCCTCAACGGATAAGGCATCAACGGATGAAAGCTTTAACGAATGCTTGGTTCATTAGCAGTTGATAGTGACAATTCACAAGCTGACAGAGGCACATGGGTTGACAGAGACAAACTGGAATGTGGAAGCCTCTATGAGGAATCAAGAAAATGCAGCATTCCCATTCTGATGCAAACAAGGAAGTATTCAAAGATTCACAGATTATCCTAGATTGCATTGGATAGAGAAATGAAGAAGAAACATGTGAAGAATCCTTTCAATTGTATTTTACAGTTTTGTCTTCACTTGTAAACTTGGTGATATATAAACCAAGTAGCAGCTAGTAATTAGATAAGAATTTTCCTGAGCTGTTTAGAAATATCAAGAGAGAAAATCATCTAGTTTGTACTAGGAAGCAGCTGTGATTTAATTCTTTGAATCACAGATTTTCTGAAATAACACATCTCTGGTGGAACAACAAATCCACCAGAAAAGTTTTTAAGTTCTTTGTGTTCTTTACATTTGTGTTTGAATATATATCTGTCTGTATCAGCTTCAAGCAATTCACAAACATTTGTTCACTTAAACACTTAGCCTTAGAAACTGCTCAAAACTTGAAAAAGTTTTGAGATTTACATTCAACCCCCCTTTTGTAAATCTCATTATTAGTCCACTGGGAATAACAATCATCATCATACATTGTAGTTTGATAGACTGGAACAGAAGAACTTATCTTTTTTTCAATCTTTAAAGGTTCACCAACCTTTTCTTTTCCTTTTGACTTAGGATCAATATCAGTTTTTGATCTAGTCTTGGACTTTGAAGTCTCAGAATTTGACTTTTCCCTGATCACAATGCCTTTTTCCTTAGGCCTTGGAGGTTTCTTTGCATCAGAAGCTTTAGACTTAAGATTTGTCTTCTCAGCTGCAAATCTAGCTTTTTCCTCCTTGAGAGTTTCCAAATCCATTCCTGGATTTTGTTTCAGAAATAATCTTCTAGCTATCTCCTCATCAAGTGTCTGGATTTTAGGATCTTTGTAATAAACAGTAGTCTACTTCCCATTTAGCTTCAGAGTTTGTAAAAACTTCTGAGAGTCTTTAGATCCTGACTGAATCAGAATATTAGAACTTGACATCAGACTTTGTTTTCAAAACTTGACTTGTTCTGTGTAGAAGATTTGCTAACATCAGAAATTACTTTCTGTGAAGATTTTCCTTGAACTTTTCCTTGACCTCTATTCTTATCAGAGTTTCCCTGGTCATCACCTTTATCATCCTTCTTCTTCAGTATTTGAGTAGGTGAGCGTTTGGACTTAACTTCCTTCTCCCCCTTTTTGGCATCATCAGGAAGTAAGAGAGAGAGAAGAAGTTCAACTGAAGATTGGATTTCATCCAATTGAGCTTTCTGTGAAACTTGGTTTGCCAAGACCTCATCAATTTGGGCATGTTGCTTCTCTTGAACCGTCTCAATGGCTTCAATTTTCTCAAGAGTAGGTCTGATAGGTCTGATATATCTGTTCTTGTCAAGCTTGATCTGTAGATCTATCTTATCAGCTTTTTCCTTTAGTGTATCAACCTTTACATGAGTAGAAGAATGTAGTCCTTGAAGATGTTTGGTAGATAGAGCAGTGATCTTGAGTTATATCTTTAAATCAGCATTTGTGAGCAACTCATAAGCTTTAGCAATATGCTCTGTCAGAAAGTTAGAGCTTGGAATGAAATATGATTCATTCCACTTCTTGGTCCACTCCACACCTCTGTGAGTATCCTCCCAAGGAATAGGTGCATCCTGTTCAATAAATTTCTTTACCAATGCTTCCTTGCCTAGTATGGGAACTGGAGACTCAACGGAAACACTGTCTTCAGAACTTGAGGAAGACTCAGTATGTTCTGACAGCACAACAGTGTGTGAAGCAACTAGAGATTCAGGAACAACTTCATTTAAATTCCGAGCATCAGAATTTATCTCCAGAGCTGGTGTGGTTGGTGTAGATGGTATCTCAGCATTTAAAATTGGAAAATGAGTTGGAAATTGCTGAGCTGCTATGGATGGAGCTTCCAGATAAAGAACAGTTGGTATATTCATATTATGAATATCTATTTCAGAAGTTGTAGCTTGTTCTTCAGCATCATCTGTAGCTTTAATAGGAGAGACATGAGGTGTTGACATAGTATCCTGAGCTTGAGTAGGAAATGGCAGAGCTTCAATTACTACAGGTTCTGATGAGATTAGAGATTCCTGATCCCCTTCCTCAGCTTCAGTTGAATCCTCAGATATAGGCTTGGCCTTGTACCTTTCTACCCTCATTTTCTTTAGTCTCCTTGCCAGTGAAGGAGTTGCTTTAGCAGCTTCAGAACTTACAGATTTCCTCTTAAAAGTATCAGAACTTTGAGCTGCAGTTTCTTTCTGAGAAATAACATTCTCAGCTCCAACTGTCACAGGTTCTGATGCATGAACCTGTGCTTCAACTGTTTCTCAAATCATAACAATTTATTATTGACCATAATTTTAATCAAAACATTCATCAAAAGATATAGTTCAAATAGATGAAGTAAACGATTAACAAATTACAATTAGAACATTCACAACACCATATGAGAGAAACAGAGACTAAATCTTGCAATTAAAGGAAATTTCATTAATATATCAAATGAGTACATTTCATGAAATTTACAGATTACATGCAAAAATTACAAGATAGTCCTAGTCTAAGATGCTTAACACCAATAACCTTAGTCCTAGAAGAAAACCTATCGACTAGTTCTGTTAGTCCCTAACAATGCAACAAGAATTACAGAAGGGGGGTTGAATGGAATTCTTGCAGCTTTTTCTGAATTATAAAATGTTCTAACTCAAAATATATATATGTGAGTGTTTTGATTTGCAAAGTGCGGAATGATAAATTAAAATGAATCAAAATACAAAGTAATAAAAATACAAGTATTTAAAACTTTCTGGTGAATTTGAATGTATCCACCAGATATATATATATATATATATATATATATATATATATATATCAAGAGAACCCTGTGAAGCTTGAATAGCTCACAACTGCTTATAAATAAGAACAACTAAACTTACAGAGAAATATTAAGGATACAACTTACAATTGTTTCTATGAGAAAATGTATTGCTTACTCTCCTTGTTGTTCTACTTGCTACTCTTGGTTTATATGTCACCAAGATTACACAGTAATAAGAAAAGATAATAAAACAAAACTTATCAAGTCTGATACTATGCTGCTTCATTACTCTATTCCAGCATCTTTGAATATCTTCTTAATAGCATGGAAATATCAATGCTTCTTTGTTCTCAAAAACCTAGTTGAATAGGCTGTCACATTCCTTTTGTAAACACTCGACGCATGTGACTGTGTTGTCACTGTCAACAGATGTTTGAATTGATCATCCATCGGGTACATGCTTGTTATCCGTCGGGTAGCCTTGTTGATCATCCGTCGGGTGGCTTTGTTAATCATCCGTCGGGTAGCCATTTAACACTTGACTCTATTTCATTTGTGCAGAATTATAAGACATCATCTATTTACATTTAATCAACCTACATAAATTTGGCATCAATTTGGCAAACTTTTTGCAAAGTTTTCCATCTGTAGAGCCAAAAATAATGCCATCTACATAAATTTGAACAAGTATGCTAGAGCCATTAACATTTCTAAAGAATAAAGTTTTGTCTACAGTACCTCTAGTGAAGTGATTCTCTAAAAGAAACTTTGACAAAGTGTCATACCAGGCTCTAGGTACTTGCTTCAGTCCATAAAGTGCTTTCAAAAGATTGTAGACATATTCTAGAAAATTTGGATCTTCAAAAGCAGGAGGCTGACTGACATAGACTTCCTCCTCCAAATCTCCATTCAGAAAGGCATTTTTGACATCCATTTGATAGACCTTGAAATTAGCATGGGCTGCATAGGCTAAGAAGATTCTGATGGCTTCAATTCTTACAACAGGAGCAAATGTTTCATCAAAATCTATTCCTTCTTGTTGACAATAGCCCTTAGCAACCAATCTAGTTTGTTCCTGACTACTATGCCATTTTCATCCATCTTGTTTCTGAATACCCATTTGGTGTCTATTGGATTCTTTCCCTTAGGCTTGGGTACCAGCTTCCATACCTTATTCCTTTCAAATTGGTTTAGCTCCTCCTGAGTTGTTCTCCTTATTTGAACTCTAACCTCAAAGGGGTGATCTTTTGTCCATTTCCTTTATTGAGGTAGATTAGCTCTAGATGAAGAGGCCTCATTGTTGTCTTGATGTGTGATTGAGTTTTGATTATTAGAAACTCCCCCTGAGTTTATGGATCTTTGATTTGAGAAAGGGGAACTTTCTGTAAGTGATCTATTCTGACTTTTAGCTTCTTTTGATGACCCGTCGGATGGTGAATTTTGAGTACCGATGGATGAAGCTGGTTATCTCCCGACGGATAAAGCAGATTGTCTCCCGACGGATGAAGCATTTTGCAACTCGACAGATGTTGAATTTTGTGCTTCATTGGTAGTAGATTTTTTTGCATTATCCTTTGATACTGTTTCTTGATCTTTTTATCATCACTGTCATCACTAACCATCTCCACATTGTCAAATTTGAGGCTTTCATGGTAATCTCCATCTTGTAGTCCTTCAATCTTTTTATCATCAAACACAACATGTATTGATTCCATAACAATGTTGGTTCTCAGATTGTAGACTCTGTATGCTTTACCAACAGCATATCCAACAAAAATTCCTTCATCTGCTTTAACATCAAACTTCCCATTCTGATTAGTTTGATTTCTTAAGATATAACATTTGTAGCCAAAGACATGAATAAAATTTAGAGTTGACTTCTTGTTCTTGAACAATTGATAGGGAGTCATGCATTTTGCTTGATTAACCAGAGAAAAATTCTGAGTATAGCATGCAGTATTTACAGCTTCAGCCCAGAAATATGTTGGTAACTTTGATTCTTCAAGCATTGTCCTTGCAGCTTCAATAAGTGATATGTTCTTTCTTTCTACAACTCCATTTTGTTGTGGAGTTCTTGCTGTTGAAAATTCATGCATAATCCCATTCTCTTCACAGAATACTGTCATAACAGAATTCTTGAACTCAGTTTCATTGTCACTCCTGATTGTTCTAACTTTGAAATCAGGATGATTTTTGACTTGCCTTATGTGATTGATGATAATTTCACTAGCCTCATCTTTAGACTTAAGGAAATATGTCCAAGAGAACTTTGAGAAATCATCTACAATTACTAGGCAAAATCTTTTCCTAGAGATAGACAACACATTGATTGGTCCAAACAAATCCATGTGTAGCAGTTGCAAAGGTTCTTCAATTGTTGAATCAAGCTTCTTTCTGAATGATGCTTTAATTTGCTTTTCCTTTTGGTAAGCATCACACAGTCCATCCTTAGAAAACTCCACTTGAGGAATTCCTCTAACCAGTTCTTTCTTTACAAGTTCATTCATGGTCTTGAAGTTTAGATGAGATAGCTTCTTGTGCCATAGCC
Source organism: Apium graveolens (assembly GCF_009905375.1). NCBI lineage: Eukaryota > Viridiplantae > Streptophyta > Magnoliopsida > Apiales > Apiaceae > Apium > Apium graveolens. The sequence continues at coordinate 54,927 of NW_027420136.1, forward strand.
AACTTTCATCTTGACTTGCTTTACTGAGAAGACAAGTAACAGATTCTGCATTTGATGAGTTGAAGTCAGCTATGTACACATTTCCTTTTCTCACTCGAGTGAGAACCACTTTGTTGCTCCTCTTGTTTGTCACAACACAGGCTTCTGAGTTGAAGGTTACTGAATTGCCTTTATCACAAAGCTGGTTGATACTCAACAAATTGTGCTTGAGACCATCCACTAAGGCAACCTCCTCAATGATGACATTGTCTTTTGAAATCAAGCCATATGCCACAGTATAACCCTTGCTGTCATCTCCAAAAGTAATACTTGGGACAGCTCTCTCCTTGAACTCTGTGAGTAGGGTAGAATCATCAGTCATGTGTCTTGAACAACCACTATCCAAGTATCACAGATTCTTTCTGTTTCCCTGCACACATTAAAATCAAATCAAGTTGATTTTGGTACCCAAGTTTCCTTGGGTCCTGCCTTGTTAGCTTTTTTCTTCTGTTTCTTAGGTTTGATCTCATTTGTCTTGGGGATATCAGATTCATCCTTAGTCATCTGAGTTGGACCTTTGAAACCATTCATTAAAACAGAATTATCATGCATATTTTGATTAACAGGAAATGGAATGCTATTAGCAAACATGTTATTCCAGTAGGGCATACTAAATGGCATTTGAGGCATACTAAATTCAGCATAATAAGGATTAGGTGCAATTGGCATATTAGCAAATTATGCATTCATATTCTGTGTAGTCATAGCATTCATAGGCATAGAAGGCATGACATTCATGTTAGAAAAAAGGGGAGGGTACAGACATAGGAGTAGGCATGGCAAGTTTGCAATTAACAGACAAATGATTAGCACTACCACAGTTAACACAGATTTTTCTAGGAGCATATTTATCAGGTGTGTAGTTGCTATATTTGTTAATCCCTACTTTCCCATTTATATTGTTTTTCCTTTTAGCCACTGTTTTAACCTCAATCTTTTCTAATCTGTCACTCAATTGCTTGATAGATAGATGATCAACATTCACTTTCTTCTCCTTCTTCACTTGAATAGATTCTCCTGAAATGAAGTTTTTGGAAACTGATCAATATTTTTTATTTAACTTGGCAAGTTTGGATTTACTTACAGGTTTGCTCACGGCCGACGGATGAGGATTTATGTCACTCGACGGATAATCCTTTTGGTTATCCGACGGATGACTCTCATCATCCGTCGAGTCTACATCTGTTAGTAATCCTTCAACCAAATTGGATTCTAGCTTCTCCTAATTCTTCTTCCAGGCTGCATCACAAAAGGACTCAATTCCTTGAACTTTGGTGATTTGAGCATGAACGTCTCTAGATGTTTTCCATGCCTTAATCACCTCATGTTCTCGTTCAAGCTGCTTCTTCAAAATCTCTTCTTTCTTCAAGGACTCAGTTAATTCATCCTTAGCAATTTTACACTCAATTCTCAATTTTTCAAATTCAATAAACTGAGACTCTAACACATTATTCCTCTCACTTAAAAATAAATTGTTTTCTTTGATTTTAGCATTTTCCTTAGTGAGAGACTTAAGTGTAACACGCAAATGATATAATTCTGTAGACATGTCATTGATAGCATCATTACACTCAGCTTTAGATAAACATGCTAGGTTAGTGGTGATTACCTGATTACTTGAAGAACTTGTCTCTGTTTCATGAGACTTGGCCATTAGGGCTAGATTGACATAGCTGACATCCTCATCCTCATTAAGACCATCTGCTGCCCAGTCATTTTCTTGTGTAATGAAAGCCCTTTCCTTTTGTTTGAGTAACTCAAAATATTTCTGTTTATAATCCATAGGCTCAAACTTCTTCTTGCTGGAATCTGACTTTCTACACTCACTGGCAAAGTGCCCTTCCAAGCCACATTTGAAACATTTGAATTTTGATTTATCCACCATGTTTCTATTTGGCTTAGCTACTCCAAAGTTCTTTTTGAACTTGAGCTTGGCAAATCTTCTGGAAAGAAATGCTGGATGTTCATCAATGTCATCCATATCATCTTGGCTTAAAGAATCTTCATTTTCTGCTACCAGCCCTTTGCCCTTGTTTTCACAGACCTTTGAAGTAGACTCAACAGCTTCTATCTTCATCTCCTTCTCTTTCTCTAACTCAGCAACTAGTGCAATGGACCCTCCTTTCTTCTTTCCTTTCTCCATCCTCTCATCTTTCTCTATTTCAAGCTCATAAGTTTTCAAGATGCCATACAGTCTCTCCAAAGTAAATTCTTTGTAATCTTGAGAGTTTTTCAATGAGACTGTCATTGGTTTCCATTCCTTTGGAAGAGATCTAAGGAACTTAAGATTAGAGTCTTTTGTCTGATAGACTCTTCCATGTAACTTCAGGGCATTTATTAGTTTTTGAAATCTACTAAAAATTTCAGTGAGAGACTCACTATCTTCACAATGAAAGTGCTCATATTGCAGAATTAGCAGCTGCATCTTATTTTCCCTAACTTGTTCAGTGCCATCACAGATAATCTAAATTGTATCCCAAACTTCCTTGGTAGTTTTACAATTGATGATGTTATCAAACATTTCACCATCAACTCCATTGAACTGGATATTCATGGCCTTCTTGTCTTTCCTGACTTGTTCAATATCAGGATCTGACCATTCATGCCTTGGCTTGGGAACCGATGGCTCATTTCCAGTTGCAGCTCTCATTAGTACATGAGGACCTCTCTCTATGCAATCCACATAGGCCTCATCTTGAGAAAGTAAATGGAGATGCATCTTTACCTTCCAGTGATGGTAATTATCTTTGTCCAGAAACGAAATCTTGGCTCCAACATCCTTCTTGTTCATCTTGCTGATTGTTGTGATCTTTAAACTCTTTGTTCTTCAAGAGCTTGCTCTGATACCAATTGTTAGTCCCTAAAAATACAACAAGAATTACAGAAGGGGGGTTGAATGGAATTCTTGAAGCTTTTTCTGAATTATAAAATGTTTTAACTCAAAATATATATATGTGAGTGTTTTGATTTGCAAAGTGTGGAATGATAAATTAAAATGAATCAAAACACAAAGTAATTAAAACACAAGTCTTTAAAACTTTCTGGTGGATTTGAATGTATCCACCAGATATATATATATATATATATATATATATCGAGAGAACCCTGTGAAGCTAGAATAGCTCACAGCTGCTTACAAATAAGAACAACTAAACTTACAGAGAAATGCTAAGGATATAGCTTACAATTGTTTCTCTGAGAAAATGTATTGCTTAGTCTCCTTGTTGTTCTACTTGCTACTCTTGGTTTATGTCACCAAGATTACACAGTAATAAGAAAAGATAATAAAACAAAACCTATCAGGTCTGATACTATGCTGCTTCATTACTCTATTCCAGCATCTTTGAATATCTTCTTAATAGCATGGAAATGGCAATGCTTCTTTGTTCTCAAAAACCCAGTTGAATAGGCTGCCACATTCCTTTTGCAAACACTCGACGCATGTGACTGTGTTGTCACTATCAACAGATGTTTGAATTAATCATCCGCCGGGTACATGCTTGTTATCCGTCGGGTAGCCTTTTTGATCATCCGTCGGGTGGCTTTGTTAATCATCCGTCGGGTATCCATTTAACACTTGACTCTATTTCATTTGTACAGAATTATAAGACATCATATATTTACATTTAATCAACCTATTCTGCACATCTACTAGCAGTCTACATGATTTATAAGCTACTACAGAATCTATACAAAGGTATTTGCAGAAATGTGCTACATGACTTATTGTTACATAAGCTACTCACTCGATGGATATCAAATCATCATTCGTCGGGACTATATAAGTCATCCGTCGGGACTATATTCCTTATCCGTCGAGTGCTACATTTTTCACTAAGTTGAATCTACTAAGGTGTTTTGTTAATGAAATCATCAAGTTCACAACATATTCCCAACAAGTTCCTTCTGCTGCTGACAAAGAGCACTGCAAGACGGATGATCCGTTCTTGCTGAATGAGAGCCTCTCTCCTTTCTTCTTCCAATCGATCAAGATGGAGCTGATAGTCCATCAAAAAGAACAAGAGGTCTGTGTGAACCTCTTGTGGAACAGAGTTCCAGAGCTCTTCAGGAATGCGGTGACATGCCACTCATGTTGCTAGTCATCACAACTTAACTCTACATTGAAATTTTCTTAGTTCATGAACAAGTTGAAAAGAACCATTTTTGTTTATGAAGAAGAAAAATGATGAGAATTAAAAGAGAGAGTGAGTTTGTGGGAAATTGGAAGATGATTTGGCTGAGATGAATTGTCGGTTTAAATAGGCAATGGAATACCAAGGGACGCGAGGACTGTTTAACGATTAAGAGTAAAAAATAAGGATGCCTCATCTCCCTAGACCGATGTGTAATAATTACAGTCAGTAAAAAGTTAAAGCAGGAGTTAATGGGCACGAGAAATAAACAATAATTATTCTGCACATGTAGTTTTTCAAGACAAAAACGTTTACCACTAACCCCTAATGATTATGACTATTTTTATCTCACCTAAATATTCTGATTAAATATGACTATTTCAGTTTTTACCACAAATAAGTCAAGTAACGAAAAATGCCACGTAAGCATCAAGGATTCCATCAGGATTTAATATCAGAACTTAAACTTTTATCAGATTTTAACAGTCATCAGAATATGGCTTCTAAACTCAAAAAGTAAATATCTTTTTTTGTGATTCTTCATATAAATACTGACTTGTTTTCTTTAGAGTTTAATTATAAGAACTTCCATCAGAACTTGTCCTCAGAATTTATGCAAATGACACTTAACTGTTTGTCAAAAACAACTTAATCACCACAGTAATTTTCATCATTCATATGGAGTGAAAGTGTGTGCATTCAGCAGAATATCAGATAAAGATTAAAGTCTGATAAACTTCAGTACATCTTAGAGATAAGGCATAACTAAGAAAAGTGCTTAAAATCTGTCATCAATCATGAAGTCTACTATAGAACAAATTTATGCAAGAGTCCACCTCAACTATTTGTGCTCATTTATGCATCATTTGAAATTCCTTTTTACAGTGGCTTCTCAGTGTAAATAAGTCACGACTGCTTATCAGAATTTATGCTGTTGTCAGAGTATTTCTCCAGTAATCAGAGATTATGAAAAGTCACCAAGAAAAAAATTATTTGCTTTTCTAATGCATATTACTTAATACCAGTAATGCACTTGGGTCTTCCCTTCCATATTTTCTCTAGATCTCAAATGAGTACCTGACTTTTCTTTTCTTTTGATAAGTAAGGATTATCAGCATTTAGTTCATCCTTAAGATTTACTGACATCAAAATTTGACAGATAAGAAGCAAGAATCTAGTTTATGACTTAGTAATAAGATACACAAAGTAAACTTGACTAAGCTCAAAATTAGAATTTTCTTGTGTTAATGAGTTTCCATATGAACAACTAATTAAAACATGGAATTTATAGTAAGTTAAAGACTACTAGGTCAACATCTAGCACAGTTATCCTCATTGGATTGAATAGTCACAAAACATTCAAAACACTATCAGAGTTTAAAGATCCACATCAGATAACAATCAGTATTTAATGAATTTTCATTTTAAGAACAGATTATATTAAAATAAAACAATCTATAAACACTGATCATAAAGTCTGATGCATGAGAACAAAAACTAAGCAGATTTAGAGAAAGAACCTGAAACCATTCCAAGTTCATTTACCAGTCTTGTAAAAGTAGCTTCACATAGTGGTTTTGTGAAGATATCTGCTAGTTGTTGATCTTTTGGAATAAAATGCAATTCCACTGTACCTTCCATCACATGTTCCCTTATAAAATGGTACCTAATGCTGATGTGCTTTGTCATTGAGTGTTGAACTGGATTACCTTTGTAGTTAGTAAGATCTACTGGTAAGCCAGTATCTTTATCTAACTTGGTTGCAGTGGTGATGGGAGTGGATGCAGTTGAACAATCTTGCATTCCAAATTTCTTCAGTAAATTTCTGGTGTACTTGAATTGACAGATAAAAGTACCTTCTTCATTTTGCTTGACTTGAAGGCCCGGAAAATAACTAAGTTCTCCCATCATACTCATTTGATATCTTGACTACATTAGCTTTGCAAACCTCTCACGGAGTTTGGCATTTGTAGAACTAAATATGATATCATCAACATATATCTGTACCAAAAGTAAGTCCTTTCCATGGTTGAGGTAGAACAGTGTTTTATCAATTGTACCTCTGTGAAATTCACTTTCCAGAAGGAATTGAGCTAAAGTCTCATACCATGCTCTAGGAGCTTACTTAAGGCCATAAAGTGTTTTGTCAAGCCTGTAGACATGATTTGGAAATTTTGAATCTACAAAGCCTGGAGGTTGTTCAACATAGACCTCTTCTTCCAATTCTCCATTAAGAAAAGCACTTTTCACATCCATTTGAAAGACTTTAAACTTTATGTGAGCAGCATAAGCTAAAAAGATTCTTATGGCTTCTAATCTAGCAACTGGTGCAAATGTTTCATCATAATCAATACCCTCCTGTTGAGAGTAGCCTTTAGCAACCAGCCTTGCTTTATTCCTTGTAATTATGCCATCACTATCAGTTTTGTTTCTGAACACCCACTTTATGCCAACAACTGATCTGTTCTTTGGTCTTGGCACTAGGGTCCAGACTTTATTTCTTTTAAATTCATTTAACTTTTCCTACATTGCTTGCACCCAATCAGCATCTTGAAGAGCTTCTTCCACTTTCTTTGGTTCAGTCTGAGATACAAAAAAGTGGTAGAGACATTCATTTGATGTTACAGTTCTAGTTCTGACACCTGCTTCAGGATCTCCAATAATTAAGTCAGGTCTATGTGATTTGGTCCACTTCCTTGCAGATTGAAGTTGACTTCTAGAACTGGATCCTCCCCCATGATCCATGCTGTCTCCATCAGCATTTTCTGATGCTCCCCCTATAGTTATGCTCTCTGAGACTTCAGAATTTGACCTGGATCTTTCAGGATTTGAAGTATCAGAGTTTCCAGAATTATCAGAATTTGGCTCATCAGAACTAGATGAATCAGAACTTGAAGAGCCAGTGACAGGTTCTAATGCTTCTTGAGAGTCTTGAGATGTGGTAGTATCTTTAGCTTGCTCCCCCTGGACAGGTGCATTTTCCTTTGGAGTTGTTACCACAGATTCAATGACATCAGTACTTACAGGATCAGAATTTAAGTCATCAGAATTTACAGAATCAGAATTTAAGTCTTCATTTTTAAATCTCAGCTGATCGTGATCATTGAAATCTTCAAGTCCAGTTCTCTTCTTATCATCAAAAGATACATTGATAGATTCCATGACAATCCTTGTTCTTAAATTGTAGACTCTGAAGGCTTTTGTGGAAAGTGGATATCCAACAAAATTTCTTCATCAGCTTTTAGATCAAATTTTGACAGCTGTTCAGGATGAGTCTTAAGAACAAAACACTTACATCTAAATACATGAAAGTATTTCGGATTTGGCTTCTTTTTTTCACCATCTCATATGGTGTTTTCCATGCTTGTTTATAAGTGTTGCATTCTGTGTAAAACAAGCAGTCTGCACAGCTTCAGCCCAAAAGTAGGTTGGCAACTTTGCTTCATCAAGCATAGTTTGTGCAACTTCAATGAGAGTCATGTTCTTTCTTTCTAAAACTCCATTTTGCTGTGGAGTTCCAGGTGCAGAAAATTCCTTTTTGATTCCATGCTCTTTGCAGAACTCTTCCATGATTGAATTCTTGAACTCAGTGCCATTATCACTTCTTATAATTTTAAAAAAATCTTTGACCAACTTATCCAACTGTCTGACATGATCAGTTAGAGTAAATGCAGTTTCATTCTTCTTGTGCAAGAAGTACACCCAAGTGTACCTTGTGAACTCATTCACTATAACCATAGCATATTTCTTCTTTGCAATAGACATGACATTGACTGGACCAAATAGATCAACATGCAGTAGGTGATAAGGCTCAAGAATTGATGACTCATTTTTGCTCTTGAAAGAAGATTTTCTTTGTTTTGCCTTTTGACATGAATCACAAAGGCCATCAGGAGCAAATACTGATTTTGGCAGTCCTCTCACAAGATCTTTCTTTACAAGCTCATTTATGTTGTTGAAGTTTAAATGAGAGAGTCTTTTGTGCCAATTCCAGCATTCTTCAATTGATGCTCTACTCAACAGACAGATTGCAGAACCATCAGAACTTATTAAAAGTCTGGCTTCATAAATGTTACCATGTCTGTAATTTTTTCAGAACCACTTTGCCTGTAGAATTGCTTATAACTTCACAGTGTTCTTCAAAGAAATCCACATGATAACCTCTGTCACATATTTGACTCACACTCAACAGATTGTGTTTAAGTCCTGAGATAAGAGCTACTGTTTCAATGATGACATTGCCAAGATTAATATTATCATATCCCAGAGTTTTTCCTATGTTGCCATCTCCATAAGAAACTCCTGGGGCCAGCCTTCTCCACAAAGTCTGAGAGCAGGGCTTTATTTCCAGTCATATGTCCTGAACATCTACTATCCAGTACTAGAATGTTTTTCCATTTGCCCTGCAATCACAAAGACCAATAATGGTTAGTTTTAAGGACCCGGACTTGCTTGGATCCTTTGGCCTTTTTAAGTTTGTTAGCATTTGCAGCGGATTTAATATTAGAGTTTATGCTAACATGTTGTTTATCAGAACTTATATCAGACTTTGCATCAGACTTTATACTAGAAGGAATTAAAGCAACTTTCTTCAAAGAAGGTTTTATTTGATAATAATCATAGTACAAACTATGATATTCCTTACAAGTATAAATGGAATGCCATAAACTACCACAATGAAAACAAGGATTTTGTGGCTTAAATCTAATAGACTGACTCTTAACTCCTGACTTAGGAGGTAAAGAGTTTATATTCTTATTCTTCCTGCAAAAAGAAGCAAGATGGTTAGAGTTTCCACAGTTATAACATTTCTTTCTAGGAGCATTATGAACAGACATATAATTATTACTTTTATTCACACCTTCATTTCCATTCCTATTTTTCCTAGTTGCCTTTACCTTGTTGACATTCCTTATTTCTTTCAGCTTATGCTTAATGTAATAACTCAAATTTTTGAGACCTTGTAAAATGTTTAATGAATAGTAACCTTGACGTACGGGAAAAACTTTTGAGGCCACACTATGTAGTGCATGAGAAAATGAGTTTCGGAGTTCATATTATGATTATACGTACCAAATTAGTTTATGTAAACGCTATTAGTTTTCGAAGAAAACGAACTTTGAAAAACGACCGTATTTACAACTCATCAAGGATTATGGGAATCACAATATAATTACAAGATTAAAACCCTACGGATTTATATCCAAGTCCGATAATTTAAAATATAAGGAATAAATACGAAAGGAATTATGTCGCGAATCATTAACGAGGAAGTATTACGAAAACGTTTAAGCGACCGAGCGAACGCGTAAATGATTAAATAAACGTAACGTACTAACTAACCATGGTAAGAAAGTAACCATGGTTACTTTATCAAATAGTGAGCTAGATGTAGGATGATCAAGCAAGACTAACCAAATAGTGTACTAAGGAAGCTAGAACATGTAGTTTAGCTTGTAAACTAGGAAGTTACTTAAGATATGTCCATGGATTTGGCAACAAGGAATAAACCTAGGATTCTATACTAGGAAGAATATCAATTAATAAAAAGATATCACCCATCCCATTTCCTAGAAGCAACCAAAGGAAGAAAGCATAACCCCCCCCCTCCTTCATTCTTCCATTCGACAATTTCATCTCCAAAGGAGGAATTCAAAATCAAATCTCAAAATCTAGCCATGGTAAAATCTTTCCATTAATTCTAAAACTTCCTAACAACCAAACTAAGGTAATAAAATTCTTTGATCTCTTTTTATCAAGGTTTGATGGGTGAAATAAAATCAAGAAAGTTACTAGTCAATAGTATGAATAGTAACTCTTCTTTGGTTTTAGGTTCCAAAAATCATACCAAGCACTTCCAAGACTCCACCATCCTCAAGAACACATCTCAAGCATTCAAAAAAGGTAAAAATATTTGACCCAACTTTATTTAAGATTCATTTTTCAAGATCCATTTAGCATGTAGTTATAAACCTAGTTTTAGAGGTGATGTAGTTGAAATCTTGATGTTTAGCTAAGTAGATTTAAGGGTGATTGTTGTTGCCTCAAGAACATGATGTTATTTAGAGGAGTTTGTGTTGATATTTATATGATGATTGTTGGTGGTTGTATAAAGATTTAGGGCGTAAACAAAACTCCGATCGTAAACGTAATTCCGTTAAAACGAACAAAGCGTAACTTTAAGTTTCTGCAGAACGTTCTGAAGATTTAAACTGTAGTTTCTTGAATAATAACCCTTGATTATAATAGAAAATGTTATAAGGATCGTTTAGGTGCTTGAATCGCTTGATTCCGATTTACGGAACAAAAGTTATGGCCATTTTACTAAAAGTGATTTACCGCGACAAAAACTGGTACGAATTACGAATTTTGAAAATATAAAGGATTGACTTAAGAATGTTCATAAATCATGAAATTTTTACACCGAGTAGTATTTTGAGTTTCCTAACTTCCATAACAATTTTAAGTGAAAATAATGATTTTTCAATTTTATAAAAATATCGGAGCCGAGACCGCGCGATTAGAAACCGTAGAATCCATAAGCAGAGTCAACGGCAAAAATGAAAATGAACCTAAGATACTTAGAAAAATGAAGCGACCATGATGTGAATAAGGACTTAAAGGAATAATAAGGGTAATATAAGTTGAGAGGATGCATAATAAGTAGCGCATAAGTGCGAGTCGCCGTAATTTAGAACGGGACCTAACAAAACAAATTGTATTTATGATTATAGATTTCCAAGCGGAACCTAGAGGATCCTCCACCTCGAGATACCTAGGCAAGTTTACAAACCCAACTCCATTTTACCGTTGTGTTGTGAAAGAATTATTTTATTATCATTGCATAAATACCATGCTTACCATAATACGTAGTAATTGAACTTTTTTGCATAATGTAGCGATGTTGTACGATAAATATATATCGTAAAATATTTAATTTCGCTTTAAGCGTGACGTGTGATTATAAGACCGAGAGTCGGTCGGGATTTTAAGATAAAAAACCCGGGAATCATTCCGGTGATATTATAGGATGATTACAAGTCCATAATAGTACGTTTTAAAGGGACTTAACGTCCACTTACGAAACATTAAAATACCTCGAACTTTTATTAAAACGATTTCACAACGATCACATTTCCTCAACTATATTTTATTGTTCGAATAATAAATTATATATACCTATTCCTTTATTACGGGAGAAGTATACTCCAACGACTATTTTTTTCAAACCTGATTAAACATTAAAGATTATTAATTACGTAGACATAAACTAGTTGAGGAATATTATTTTAAATATTCTTTTTGAGAGTAAACTCATTCGAGGTTTAATTATTTATCGATTATCTTTTAATTATTTATTATTCATTAAAGGGTTTATTATTGATATAAAAATCATAGATCCTGATTTAAAAATATACTTTCTGATTTCGGAAAATCATTTGAATAATTTCAGATCATCGGAAATTATTATCCCAACTTATTTAATATAGTTTCAAGGAGAAACTTTTCCCCCTTATTAAATTATCTGTTGATAACGGTCAACTCACATCCTTAGTACTTTCTCCGAAAATCTCGGAAGTACGTATATACATATATACATTTATATCTTAGTAAGATAAACTGTTTCTATGAACAAGCAAAACGCTTGGGGAACTTCGATGTGGTTCGAGTTCTCGAGATTGATATAATTCTTTTTAAAGGACAAGGGAGGGGTAGACTCTGGTACTATGTGTGCTAGATGGACTACCAAAGGTACCGCAGGCGAAGGTACTCTGTGTACTCAGGAACTTGTGAAGTATGTGTATACCCAAAAATGGGACACGTAGCCTGAATGCGGCAAGGGTGATAACCGGGATACGAAGGTGTCATCCTTCTACTAGTAGAAAAAGTTACTATTATTGTATTACGACTGATCATCATATACGGTGGCTTCAACGGGTGTCCTAATTCTTCCAATTGGAATTATGATGCAATACCGTAACCCAAGCCTAGGTGCTGGGTTTACGATTAAGGTATTCGCAGGATAATAAAATCCCCTAAAGAACTGTTTTCATAAGAAGGTGTGTATCACCAAGGAAAACTAATTTCGAATAAAACATAACTATCATATATGATGTTTTACGTAAGTTATCATACAATTATTTTCATACTGTACATTATTATACTGGGCATTATAGCTCACCCTTATTTTCTTAAATTGACACAACACAACAGTGAATCAAGATGCCTACCATGAGAACCACAACCAGGAAATGGGTAGGAAATGACCAGCTATTCTGTAGATTGTTTGGTGTTGTACCATAGGTAGTCCGAATAAGCTGGGTTGGTTTTTAGTTGTTTTTAGTTCGGCTTATTTATAAGTATGACTTATGTAAGGTAATAAACAAGAAACATATATTTGACCGATGGACTAGCCTTACTAAAAGGTTACTCCCCGGTAAGACTTAATTACTTTTGGGTTGTAATAATTATCACTCTATTATTGAATTACTCTAGTTATGATTGGTTCATTTCCAATACAATAACCTGTAAGTGTATGCGTATGTGTTAAGTGTGGGGTCATAAAGCGTGAGTATTTATATATTATAGTGTGAGTTATGTGATTGTAGTAGTTTAGATGGCGTGGCCTCCAAGATCCCTGACCTCGGGTTTTGGGGCGCCACAGAAATGGTATCAGAGCCTTAGGTTATCAAATCTTGGAAACGATAGGATATAAAATACGCAGACATAGGAATAATAAAATAATCAATTAGAGCTCAAGTCGAGTTCGTCGTCATGCTACACGGGTAGTCTTGACAGTTTTACCCTCAAGGGAATTTCGACTCTCTAAGTTAGTAACACCTTGCTTTTTGTGTCAGGTACCAGTGGAGCCTATGAGGGAGGTTGACCCTGTTGATGATGTTATGATCCCTGAGCATGACCCTACTCCCGAGCCAGAGGACCAATGCATTGATGACTCAGATGATGGCCCTATTGAGGATGTTCCGGAGGAGGAGACCGACCTTCCTATCCCCATAGCTGATGACGTTGAGATGACCCAGGGAGATGGCTTAGTCTGGAGGTATGTAGAGATGTACCCTCACCCGACTATTCGCTCTCCTACCCCACCCCCAGGGATTCAGAGTCATATGCCCTATACTGATGATGATGACGAGGATGGAATATATGCACAGGTCTACGAGGCTTATGATAAATCCTCTAGCGACCCAGATTCACCTCTACCACCCCCGGCGACCACACATATAGCTGTACATGACTGGATGGTGGCTCAGCTTAACGCTGAGATCACTGCGGCATCTGCTCATATTGCGGAATTACGCCAGACATTGATTGCTGAGAGAGCCATCCGACTAGGATACCCAGGGGATTTCAGAGCTGCTTCCCCAACCATAGCCCGCAGAGAGATTGATGGGATTGAGCTCCGTACCCGGGTTCAGATGAGGATGACGGCGATTGGAGGATACATCCTGGTAGTTGATTCAGAGCTGATGTTGGCAGGAGCGATGAGGAGGGTGCGTGACCTCACGCACAGTGACAGTGACTGAGGGATTAGTGACTAGATATGGACCTTGAAGAAGGCTGGGTGACTTGTCACCAATTTTGATAGGATAGCTAGTAGTAGATAGCGTTCCTAGCCCTTCAGGGTACACGACTTATGTAAATGCATTTCAGTATTCAGGACAAGTAGTGATGTATTATAATCAGGCATGTATGAACTAAGCTAGTTGTTTTGTCCCCCAGATATAAGCGGGAGACCTTATGAAATATATATCTAGCAATTATTAAGAAATTGATGTCCATATTATTGCACTTTATAAAAACATGCTAGATAATAGATGACATGCTTACATATGAATAAATTAATCCAATTATAAAATATTACAACTATATTGACAAATCTTCATTATCAGAACAATGGCACCCCGTAGAAGAGGAACCAGGGCATAGCCCGCAGAATCAGTTAACCAACAACGGAATGAACCTGACCCAGTAGTAAATGCAGAAAGTGAAGAGGACCTAGACTATAATGAATATGATGAGGAAGAATATGTAGAAGAAGAGGCTGAAGATACCCATCAGGGAGGGAACCCCATGAATAAATTTATGGAACTGTTAAGAGCAAATCTGAACCAACAACCTATTCCTGCACAGCCACATGCTGCCCAACAGACTGCAGCCACTGCCTTTAGGGCTTTCAAATCTCTCAAACCCCCAGAGTTTCTAGGATCCGCCGACCCCGTTGAAGCACGGGCCTGGCTCAAAGAGATAGAATAGTCCTTCAAGATACTAGGTGTTGAGGAACGACACAAGACCATTTTCACTTCTTACATGCTGAAAGGAGAAGTTAACTACTGGTGGGAGTTCAAATGAAACCTAGAGACTGATGTTGTGATCCCATGGGATAGATTTACCCGACTGTTCTTAGACAAGTATTTCCCTAGGTTTATGGAGACCCAGATGGAGATTAAGTTTCTGGAATTAAAACAGGATAAGATGACTGTGGCAGAATATGAGGCCAAGTTTACTGAGTTCTCGAGATTTGTGCCTGAGTTTGTGAATACCGAAGAGAAGAAAGCGTGAAGGTTTCAGCTTGGTCTGAAACAGTGGATACAGAATCGAGTGGCGTGTTAGAGCTGACAGACTATGCCACGTTAGTGCAGAAAGCCTCGATTGTTGAAGCTGGCAGTGAGTAGAGTGTGAAGGAAAAGGAAAATAAGAAGAGAAAGATGGGAAGCCAAGGAATAGGAATTGGGAACAGGAGCCTTCCAAGCAGGTTCGTCAGGGGAGCGGTGTCCCAACCTGCATGAGGCCCCAGATTCAGAAAGGCCCCGAATGAGAGTGTTGGTCAGGGCGGCGGGCAATCTAGGGCCACATTTCATAGCCAACCCCGTGCCCCAATAAAGGAGTCTCAAACCTGTACGAGAAGACACCTTGGAGTGTGTACCCAGGCGAGAGCCCCTCTAAAATGTTACAGGTGTGACCAAGTCGAACACCTTGCCAACAACTGCACCCGACCCAATATAACGTGTTTCCAATGTGGGAAGGTATGACACATGAGAAAGGATTTCCCGACATTGAAGCCCCCAGCCTTAGGGATGAGCAGAGCTGCATCCAACCGACCCCCAGCTGCTAGGACCTTTAACATGACTGTTCAGGATGCTGTCTGAAACACTGACGTGATAGCAGGTACCCTTCTGTTAAATTCTGAACATGCAAATGTCCTATTTGATTCTGGAGCAACCAAGTCATTTATATCTCAAGATTTTTCTAAAAATTTAAAACATAACACCGTACCCTTACGCGAGGTATTACAAGTGGAAATAGCAAACAAAGAAATAATTCTTGTAAATCAAGTACACCCTAAGTGCAAGTTGAAATTAGAAGGGAAGGTCTTCGAGGTTGACCTAATCCCATTTGCGTTAGGAGAATTTGATGTAATCTTAGGAATGGATTGGTTATCCAGTAACGGAGCGTAAATAGATTGTCAAAAGAAAATGGTAAAGATAAGAGTGCGGAATGATAAAAGAAGTAGTGTTTAAAGGTCAACGACAGAACCAGAAATTTCTGACCATGATACAAGCAAAAAGATTGTTAAGGAAGGGAAACGAGGCCTATTTAGCTTATGTGATAGATACCAAGAAGGGAGTCCCTAATATACAGGACATACCCATAGTGAACGAATTCGAGGATGTATTTCCAGAGAACTTACCAGGGTTGCCAGGGTAGCAAAGGAGTTTTGGTTAAGATGTAAACTGTAGTATCTTGAAAAATAAAATAACCATTTATTATGATAGAAAATTTTAGAAGGATCGTTTAGGCACTTGAATCGCTTGATTCCGATTTACGGATCAATAGTTATGGCCGTTTTACTAAAAGTGATTTACGCGACAAAAACTGCTATGAATTACAAACTTTAAAAATATAAAGGATCAACTTAAGAATGTTCATAAATTATGAAATTTTTACAGAGAGTATTATATTGAGTTTGCTAACTTCCATAAAAATTTCAAGTGAAAATAATAATTTTCAATTTTAGAAAAATATCGGAGCCGAGACCGCGCGATTAGAAACCGTAGAATCCATAAGCGGAATCAACGGCAAAAATGAAAATGAACCTAAGATACTTAGAAAAATGAAGTGACCATGATGTGAATAAGGACTTAAAGGAATAATAAGGGTAATATAAGTTGTGAGGGTGCATAATAAGTAGCGCATGAGTGCGAGTCGCCGTAATTTAGAACGGGACCTAACAAAACGAATTGTGTTTATGATTATAGATTTCCGAGCGGAACCTAGAGCATCCTCCACCTCGAGATACCCAGGCAAGTTTACGAACCCAACTCCATTTTACTGTTATATTGTGAAAGAATTGTTTTATTATCATTGCGTAAATACCATACTTACCATGATACGTAGTAATCGAACTTTTTCGCATAATGTAGCGATGTTGTACGATAAATATATATCGTAAAATATTTAATTCCGCTTTAAGCGTGACGTATGATTATAAGACCGAGAGTCGATCGGGAATTTAAGATAAAAACCCGGGAATCATTCTGGTGATATTATAGGACGATTACAAGTCCATAATAGTACGTTTTAAAGGGACTTAACGTCCACTTACGAAACATTAAAATACCTCGAAATTTAATTAAAACGATTTCCCAACGATCATATTCCCTCAACTATATTTTATTGTTCGAATAATAAATTCTATATACCTATTCCTTTATTACGGGAGAAGTATACTCCAACGACTATTTTTTTCAAACCTGATTAAACATTAAAGATTATTAATTACGTAGACATAAACTAGTTGAGGAATATTATTTTAAATATTCTTTTTGAGAGTAAAGTCATTCGAGGTTTAATTATTTATCGATTATCTTTTAATTATTTATTATTCATTAAAGGGTTTATTATTGATATAAAAATCATAGATCCTGATTTAAAAATATACTTTCTGATTTCGGAAAATCATTTGAATAATTTCAGATCCTCGGAAATTATTATCCCAACTTATTTAATATAGTTTCAAGGAGAAACTTTTCCCCCTTATTAAATTATCTGTTGATAACGGTCAACTCACATCCTTAGTACTTTCTCCGAAAATCTCGGAAGTACGTATATACATATATACATTTATATCTTAGTAAGATAAACTGTTTCTATGAACAAGCAAAACGCTTGGGGAACTTCGATGTGGTTCGAGTTCTCGAGATTGATATAATTCTTTTTAAAGGACAAGGGAGGGGTAGACTCTGGTACTATGTGTGCTAGATGGACTACCAAAGGTACCGCAGGCGAAGGTACTCTGTGTACTCAGGAACTTGTGAAGTATGTGTATACCCAAAAATGGGACACGTAGCCTGAATGCGGCAAGGGTGATAACCGGGATACGAAGGTGTCGTCCTTCTACTAGTAGAAAAAGTTACTATTATCGTATTCCAACTGATCATCGTATACGGTGGCTCCAACGGGTGTCCTAATTCTTCCAATTGGAATTGTGATGCAATACTGTAACCCAAGCCTAGGTGCTGGGTTTACTATTAAGGTATTCGCAGGATAATAAAATCCCCTAAAGAACTGTTTTCATAAGAAGGTGTGTATTACCAAGGAAAACTAATTTCGAATAAAACATAACTATCATATATGATGTTTTACGTAAGTTATCATACAGTCATTTTCATATTATACATTATTATGCTGGGCATTATAGCTCACCCTTGTTTTCTTAAATTGACACAACACAACAGTGAATCAAGATGCCTACCATGAGAACCACATCCAGGAAATGGGTAGGAAATGGCCAGCTATTCCGTAGATTGTTTGGTGTTGTACCACAGGTAGTCCGAATAAGCTGGGTTGGTTTTCAATTATTTTTAGTTCGGCTTATTTATAAGTATGACTTATGTAATGTAATAAACAAGAAATGTATATTTGACCGACGGACTAGCCTTACTTAAAGGTTACTCTCCGGTAAGACTTAATTACTTTTGGGTTGTAATAATTATCACTCTATGATTGAATTACTCTAGCTATGAATGGTTCGTTTCCAAGATAATAACCTGTAAGTGTATGTGTGTGTGTTAAGTGTGGGGTCGTAAAGCGTGAGTATTTATATATTATAGTGTGAGTTATGTGGTTGTAGTAGTTTAGATGGCGTGGCCTCCGAGATCCCTGACCCCGGGTTTTGGGGCGCCACACTTAAGCTGCTTCTTCGTCATTAAGCCTATGTTGACTTCAGCTAGTTTATCCTGTTCTAATTTGTCAGAAGTTGACTTCTCCTGAACTTCTGTCACTGACTCTTTCATCTTTTCAGAATCATACTTTACAGTTTTAGCTACAAACTTAACGGGATTTACCTCTGGCTTAACAGTTTGTTTAACAACAATTGGCTCAATTTGTTCAGTTCCTTTTTCACTTTTATCATCTCCATAACCTAAGCCCTCTTTCCAGTTTCCACTACTTAATAAATTCTGAGTTGTTCTGCCAGAGTTAGTCTAAGTCCTGATAATCTCTTTTTCTTTTTCTAACTCAGTTTTTAGAGATTTATTCAATTTTAGCAATTCACCTCTAACATAAAAAGCATCATCTCTTTCTTTCTGAGTTTGATGGAATATAACTAACTCTTTTTTTAAATAATCATTCCTTTTCTTAAAAGCAAGATTTTCAGAAGTTAATCTTTCACATGTTAAAGTTTGATCTCTGTAGCTAATAAACATGGTTTTAAGATATAATCTCAACTCAGTAATATCATCAGTATGAAAAGCATAAGTTGTTTGAGGTACCTTCTATTCAGCAGTTTCAGGGCTTCGATCAGCATTTGCCATTAAAGCATAATTCACCTCATCTTCAGAATCTCAAGAGTCTGTCCAGCTTTTCTTCTTTATGACAAGTGCCTTGCCTTTTTCACTCTTTCCTTTCTTGCAGTCAGGAGATATGTGGCCTTTTTCACCACAATTGTAGCATTTGACATTTGAGTTGTCTCCTCTGTCAGACTTTGCACTTTTACCTTCATACTTTCTGAACAATTTCTTATCAGTACTTCCACCTTCCTTGGAAAAATTATTTCCCCTTCTGAATTTCCTGTAGGCTATCTTTGTGATACCCTTCACCATAAGAGCATACAATTTCATCATCTCTTCATCAGCATCTATTTCAAGTAAACTTTCAGTTTCTGAATCATCATCATCAAAACTTGATGATTCTGAATCAGACTTTATGATGAGAGCATTTCCTTTGCCTTTCTTTTAGACAACCACTTTAGGGGATTCCTCCTCAGCTTTAAGAGCAATTATCCTTGACTTTCTCCCATGCCTCTTGCTCCTTTGATCCATTCAAGTTCATAAGTCTTGAGCATACCATAAATTTCATCAAGAGTAGTTTCATCAAGAGCATAGTTGTCTCTTATAGTTGTAGACTTCAAATCCCAACTTTCAGGAAGAGCTAAGAGGAATTTTATATTTGATTCTTCAAGATCATATTCTTTTTCCACCAGTGACAGATCATTCAAGAGTTTGACAAACCTGTCATATAAGTCAGTTAATGACTCATCACCTTTTGAGTCAAAGTGCTCATACTCTTGAGTGAGTATAGTCCTCCTGTTCTTCTTGATTGCATCAGTTCCCTGGCATCTTGTCTCCAAAGCATCCCATATCTCCTTTGCAATCTTGCAATGAATTACCCTGTTTGACATGACATTATCAATGGCACTATGCAGCAAATGCCTTACCTTTGCTTCCTTGGAAATGGATGAGATATCTTCAGCTGTTTACTCACTTTTCTCCTTTAGTATGGTCTTTGCTGGCTGATCTGCAACTACAACAGAGAGCTTGGTTGGTTTATACGGTCCTTCATTAATTTTATCAAGGTATTCTGGATCTGTAGCTTCCAGAAACATAGCCATCTTCACTTTCCATATGGGATACTCAGAAGGGTCTCAATATGGGAACCCTAATAGTCTTATATCGACTGTGGATTTGAGTGTTTTTAGTTTCTCCAGTTTTGGTGGGCTTGGTTGGATTTTCAGCTTCTTTAGACATGATTGTTTAGATCTTTACTTTATATGTGTTAACAGATAAGCTTTGATACCAATTGTTTGGTCACACAACACTGTAGAAGGGGGTTTAATACAGTGTTTAATACAATCAAATCGATTTCGAACACAAGTAACAGTAAATGGATATATTCAATATAATAAACTCTGTTACAATGGAACTGTTCTCTCTCAGTGATGAACAAATATCATGAGAGCTTCTAGGTTACAATGTATGATCTTCTCGATAATGATAACACATATAGTGTAAATCCATGTTTATGTTTATATAGTACACAGTACAAGATAACTTCTAATTGATATGGAATATAATTCTGTCTCCTAAAATATATCAATCAGATATCTTATACAATTCTTCTTATCTTCTAACTCTTTCCATGCATATCTTCTTTTGTATTAGTCTCGATCTTCTTTTCTATAAATCAGCTTCCTTCCTTAACTGTAAGTCCTCCCATACTTAAGTTCTGATATCTATCTTCTGATATTCATCTTCTGATAATCTAAGTTCTGATATCCTTAAGTTCTGACTTCCAGTAAGTCTTGATTCCAGTAAGTACTGATATTTCCTGTTTGTTAAGATCTGAAAACTAAACATGAAACATATTAGACATGACATCTCAAATATATCTAACATATTTTTGAACACGAATTGATATGAATATAAATATATTGTTTTTAGTTTGTAACCATATAAAAATCTTTTCAAGACGACCTATAGTTTAGGAGAAAAGTTAGGTTTAGTGAACGTAGTCGAGAAAACCAAATTACATCGCAGTACTGACTATAAGGGTATAAATGAGGCCTTTAACAATTGTTAAAAATGATCAAACTTGGACATGAGATGAAATATACATTAAGGAAGGTCTCCATAAAATTTGAGCCTAAAAGGTTAAAATTTCGGTTTATAAAAATATCAGAGCGAAGGTCGCGCAAAGTGAGAACACCAAAATTGACCACAACATATCCACTTCCTAGAATTGCTACGTTGGGATTTTCACCCCTCTGCCCAAAAAATAATTTTCAAGTAATTTTTTCTAAATGTTGTCTAGATCGTGCACGCGAAAATGGTACGTCTATTGAGTTAACAGTTTGAGAGAAATTAATGTTTTAGTGAAAGCGGTATGAAGAGTAAAACTACATAGTTGACCGAACTTTAAAATAATTTTTACCTATTTAAATTCATGTTTTCAAAATGAAACTTTTATGATAAATATTACTAGTAATTAAGAATATCATTGAGGTGGTTTCTCATTGAAATATTAATTTTTCGATTTACAAAAAATATTAAAGTGCGAGTCACGTAATAGTAACATTCGGTAAAGTCAACTCCAGGAGACCACTTTGACCTTCCATTATGACCAAGGTTTGATAGTTAATTCGTGTTGGTCGAATATCAAAAAATGTAAAGTATTGTACTTATTATAAATATAAGTTGTTGATGGGATTAAAAATACTGATTAAGATTATGGTATTTATGATTAAAAAACCCAGAATGAGAGAAAGTTAGAGAACATATCTTGGACTCCAGGCAAGTTTACAAACCCAACTTTTTAAGAAATGTTGTGTTTTGAATATTTTACAAGACTGAGATATATGCATGGGACTGCTTTAAAATATTTTAAGAAGTTGAGATATACTGTCTTACTCAATTGTTGATAAATTTTTGTGTATGTATTATATCAGATTTAAAATAATAGCGCTAAGAGAATAGCGTGTTAATGATATACTTTAGACCGAGAGACGGTCGATAAAAGTTATTAAAAATCCGGAAGTATTTCAGAGATGATTATATGTTGGATATATTTATTTTAAATAATAATACTAGTGTATTTTATGAGTTCCGATAAATTAGTTACTCAATGGTTGATAATTCGATATAAGTATTATACTGATATATATAATGATAACGCTAGCAAGTAGCATAAGATGATATATTTTAGATCGAGAGTCGGTAGATTAAGGTTATTAAAAACCCGGAAATATTCCAGAGGCAATTATCTTTCGTATATACTTATTCTAAATAATGGTAGAAATGTTTTTAAGGATTCGATGTCTCTTACGAAATGATAAATATACTAAGTTATTTTATTGAACATTTTTCAATTTTTTTGAGTAAACATTATTTGTTATTAAATATTGTTTAAACAATGTCTATTATTTTGAATATTCATTAAAAAGGGCTTTATTCCAGAATTATTATTTAATAATTGTAATTAATTATTAGATATTTATTAAAGGTTCTATATGATTTAAAAATTATAAATCATGTTATAAAATATTTTCTTATTTTGAAAAAATCATTCAAGTACTTTCAAATATTCAGAAAGTATTATTTTGACTTATTTCCAATTATTTTGACTAGAGTGTCAAAAGAAACTCTCCCTAAAATATATCTGTCGATAACAGTCAACTCACATTTCTTATTATACTTCCCCAAAAATTCCCGAAAGTACATATATACATATATATATATATGATAAGTTGTGCCTATCAACAAGCAAACCGCTTTGGGAACTCCGATATAGTTCGAGTTCCAAGTATATGATAGGATTCTTTAAAAGGACTGGGAAGGGTGGACTCTAGCACTACGGGTAATAGGGAGACTCCCAAAAGTACCGCATGAGAAGGTACTATGTGTACTCACGAACCTGTGAAGTGTGTGTATACCCAAAATGGGACAGATAGCCTGAATGCAGCCAGGGTGATAACCAAGATAAGAAGGTGTCCTCCTTATACTAGTAAAAAAGGTTACATATTTTCTGATATACGACTGGTCATCGTATACCGGTGGTTCCAGTAAATGTCCTAATCCTCCAATTGGAATTGTTATGTTGTACTATAACTAAATCCATGGTGCTTAGTTACCGAGAGTATTAACAATATATGTTGATGTATATAAATTACAATGTGAATTAAAATGAGAAGGTGTATATTACCAAGAATGTTGTTCTCCTGAGTATATAATACTATCGAGAGGTTTGTCAAGATATTTTGATATACATAAATATCTGAATTAATTTAAAGAGAAAAAGGTGTATACCACCGAGATTTGAATCTTCCTATTATATGATAAAGTATGGAAGTATTATTTTACTTTATAATCACTTTTAACTGTTTTATATTATTGTTGAGCATTATTTCTCACTCTTACCTTCTTTTAAATGTCACAAAACAACAGATGATCAGTATGTCGGTGAGGAAGTTAACATACTACAACACTTGGAAAACACATAGGCTTTCTGTAAGCTCCTTGCAGCTTTGTCTCAGGTGGGTCAGCATTTAGATAAGTTCCAGTTATTATTAGAAATTATTACAACTTCATATAAAGGTTGTGAGTACTTGTGTAAGGTCATGGAATGTACATTTGGTTTTTAATAACAGATGTTACATATTGTATATCATTTCTAAGGCTATAACTTGTGTGTGTGAGAGTTGGGGTCTATGATGTGGTCTATGATGTGGTTTATTGGATTATATATTGTATACATATTTCAGATGATTGGATGATTGTGTGATGACCCAGATTCCTGTCCCCGGATATGGGGGCGTTACCAGATCTCAATAAACAGATAACAATGCAATTATTCATTCAAAAGTCATGTTGACTTAATGGATAATCTAAAATAGGATGGCTAACTGTAAATGTTCGATGCCATGTGATTCAGATTAGGTGAAGTGGATCTTCAACTGCTAAATAAAGAAAACATCAACTGCTATATACATCAGCCTATCAATTGTTAATCAAGTGACTATCAATGGCTAAGGGGAAGCTGTAGCAAAATGACCTCTAACGGCTAAGGAGTTCTACGGCTCGCGGCTATCAATGGCTAATGCAGATAATAGCTACTGATAGTGATGTGATAATGGTCAAAACCTAGGACTGTCATATCACACGGTATTGTGGATATGTTGTGAACTTAATGATTTCATTAACAAAACACCTTAGTAGATTTTACTTAGTAAAAAATGTAGCACTCGAGGGATAAGGAATATAGTCCCGATGGATGACTCAATATAGTCCCGACGGATGATGATTAATTATCCATCGAGTGAGTAGCTTGTGTAATAATGAGTCTGTAGCACATTTCTGCATACACCTTGTTTAGATTCTATACTAGCACTCAAGTCATGTTGACTTTAATTAGATATGCAGAATAGGTTGATTAATTGTACATAGATGATGTCTTGTAATTCTACATATATGAAATGAAGTCAAGTACCAGATAGCTACCCGACGGATAAACAACAATGGCACTCGACGGATGATCAACAAGGCAACCTGACGGATGATCATGTACCCGACGGATAATCAATTCAAACATCTGTTGACAGTGACAACACAGTCACATGCATTCAGTATATGCAAAAGGAATGTGGAAGCCTATTCAACTGGGTTTTAGAGAACAAAGAAACATTGCCATTTCTATGCTATTATGAAGATATTCAAAGATGCTAGAATAGAGTAATGAAGCAGCATAGTATTAGACTTGATAGGTTTTGTTTTATTATCTTGTCTTATTACTATGTAATCTTGGTGATATATAAACCAAGAAGTAGCAAATAGAACAACAAGAACAAGACTAAGAACATTATATCAGAGAAACAATTGTAAGCTGCATCCTTAGCATTTCTCTGTAAACTTAGTTGTTCATATTTGTAAGCAGCTGTGAGCTAATATTGTTACACAGAGTTCTCTTGATATAATATATATATCTGGTGGATATATTCAAATCCACCAGAAAGTTTTTAAAGACTTGTATTTTTAATTTCTTGTGTTTTCATTTTACTAACTTCTTATTCCGCACTTTGCAAATCAAACACTTATATATTATTAAGATATAACATTTTATATCTATTTGAAAAAGGTTCAAGAATTCCATTTAACCCCCCTTTCTGTAATTCTTGTTGCATTGTTAGGGACTAACAATTGGTATCAGAGCAAGCTCTTGAAGAACAAAGAGTTTAAAGATCACAACAAACAGCAAGATGAACAAGAAGGATGTAGGAGTCAAGATTCCTTTTCTGGATAAAGAGAATTACCATCACTGGAAGGTAAAAATGCATCTTCACTTACTGTCTCAAGATGAGGCTTATGTAGATTGCATAGAGAGAGGCCCTCATGTACCAATGAGAGCTGCAACTGGAAATGAGCCATCAGTTCCCAAGCCAAGGCATGAATGGTCAGATCCTGATATTGAACAAGTCAGGAAGGATAAGAAGGCCATAAATATTCTGTTCAATGGAGTTGATGGTGACATGTTTGACAACATCATCTATTACAAAACTTCCAAGGAAGTTTGGGACACAATACAGATTATCAATGATGGCACTAAGCAAGTCAGGGAAAATAAGATGCAGCTGCTAATTCAGCAATATGAGCACTTTCATAGTGAAGATAGTGAGTCTCTCACTGACATTTTTAGTAGATTTCAAAAACTACTAAATGCTCTGAAGTTGCATGGAAGGGTCTATCAGACAAAAGAATCCAATCTTAAGTTCCTTAGATCTCTTCCAAATGAATGGAAACCTATGACAGTCTCATTGAGAAACTCTCAAGATTACAAGGAGTTTACTTTGGAGAGACTGTATGGCATCCTGAAAACTTATGAGCTTGAAATAGAGCAATATGAGAGGATGGAGAGAGGAAAGAAGAAAGAAGGATCCATTGCACTAGTTGCTGAGTTAGAGAAAGAGAAGGAGATGAAGATGGAAGCTGTTGAATCAACTTCAAAGGTCTGTGAAAATAAGGGCAAGGGGCTGGTAGCAGAAAATGAAGATTCTTTGAGCCAAGATGATATGGAGGATATTGATGAACATCTTGCATTTCTTTCCAGAAGATTTTCAGAGCTCAAGTTTAAGAAGAACTTTGGAGCAGCTAAGCCAAATAGAAACATGGTGGATAAATCAAAATTCAAATGTTTCAAATGTGGCTTATCAGGGCACTTTTCCAGTGAGTGTAGAAAGTCAGATTCCAGCAAAAAGAAGTTTGAGCCTGTGGATTATTAATAGAAATACTTTGAGTTGCTCAAACAAAAGGAATGGGCTTTCATTACACAAGAAAATGATTGGGCAGCAGATGGTCTGGATGAGGATGAAGATGTCAGCTATGTCAATCTAGCCCTAATGGCCAAGTCTGATGAAACAGAGACAAGTTCTTCAAGTAATCAGGGAAACATAAAGAAATTATGGTACTTAGATAGTGGTTGTTCAAGACACATGACTGGTGATTCTACCCTGCTCACAGAGTTCAAGGAGAGAGCTGGCCTAATTATTACTTTTGGAGATGACAACAAGGATTATATTGTTGGATATGGCTTGATTTCAAAAGACAATGTTATCATTGAGGAGGTTGCCTTAGTGGATGGTCTCAAGAATAATTTGTTGAGTATCAGCCAACTATGTGATAAAGGCAATTCAGTAAACTTCAACTCTGAAGCCTGTGTTGTGACAAACAAAAGGAGAAACAAAGTGGTTCTCACTGAATTGAGAAAAGGAAATGTGTACCTAGCTGACTTCAACTCATCAAATACAGAATCTGTTACTCGTCTTCTCAGCAAAGCAAGTCAGGATGAAAGTTTGTTATGGCACAAGAAGCTATCCCGTTTAAACTTCAAGACCATGAATGAACTTGTAAAGAAAGAACTGGTTAGAGGTATTCCTCAAGTGGAGTTTTCTAAGGTTGGATTGTGTGATGCCTGCCAAAAAGGAAAGCAGATCAAAGTATTATTCAGAAAGAAGCTTGATTCAACAATTGAAGAACCTTTACACCTGCTACACATGGATTTGTTTGGACCAGTCAATGTGTTGTCCATCTCAAGAAAAAGATTTTGCCTAGTAATTGTAGATGATTTCTCAAAGTTCTCTTGGACATATTTCCTAAAGTCTAAAGATGAGGCTAGTGAAATCATCATCAATCACATAAGGCAAGTCAATAATCATCCTGCTTTCAAAGTTAGAAGAATCAGGAGTGACAATAGAACTGAGTTCAAGAATTCTGTCATGAGAGCATTTTATGAAAAAAAATGGGATTTTGCATGAGTTTTTAGCAGCAAGAACTCCACAACAAAATGGAGTAGTAGAAAGGAAGAACATATCACTTATTGAAGCTGCAAGGACAATGCTTGAAGAGTCTAAGTTACCAACATATTTCTGGGCTAAAGCTGTAAATACTGCATGCTACACTCAGAATATTTCTATGGTTAATCAAGCAAAATGCATGACTCCCTATCAATTGTTCAAGAACAAAAAGCCAACTCTAAATTTTCTTCATGTCTTTGGCTGCAAATGTTATATCTTGAGAAATCAAACTGATCAGAATGGGAAGTTTGATGCTAAAGCAGATGAAGGAATTTTTGTTAGATATGTTGTTGGTAAAATATATAAAGTCTACAATCTAAGAACCAACATTGTTGTGGAATCAATACATGTTGTGTTTGATGATAAAAAGATTGAAGGACTGCAAGATGGAGATTACCATGAGAGCCTCAAATTTGACAATGTGGAGATGGTTAGAGATGACGGTGATGATGAAAGTGATCAAGAAACAGTATCAAAGGATAATATAGAAAAATCCAATACTAATGAAGCACAAAATTCAACATCTGTCGAGTTGCATAATGCTTCATCCGTCGGGAGACAATCTGCTTTATCCGTCGGGAGACAACCAGCTTCATCCGTCGGTACTCAAAATTCACCATCCGTCGGGTCATCAAAAGAAGCTGGAGGTTAGAATAGATCACTTACAGAAAGTTCTCCTTTCTCAAATCAAAGATCCATTAACTCAAAGGGAGTTTCTAATAATCTAAACTCAATCACACATCAAGACAGCAATGAGGCCTCTTCATCTAGAGCGAATCTACCTCAACAAAGGAAATGGACAAATGATCATCCCTTTAAGCTCATCATTGGTAATGTATTTTCTAGAGTTCAAACAAGGAGAGCAACTCAAGAAAAATGTCTATACAGCAGCTTTCTTTCTAAGGAAGAACCAAAGAAGGTAGAAGAAGCTTTGTTGGATCCTGATTGGATTTTAGCTATGCAGGAGGAGCTAAACCAATTTGAGAGGAATAAGGTATGGAAGCTGGTGCCCAAGACTAAAGGAAAGAATCCAATAGACAATAAATGGGTATTCAGAAACAAGATGGATGAAAATGGCATAGTAGTCAGGAACAAAGCTAGATTGGTTGCTAAGGGCTATTGTCGACAAGAAGGAATAGATTTTGATGAAACATTTGCTCCTGTTACAAGACTTGAAGCCATCAGAATCTTCTTAGCCTATGCAGCCCATGCCAATTTCATAGTCTATCAAATGTATGTCAAAAGTGCCTTTCTGAATGGAGATTTGGAGGAGGAAGTCTATGTCAGTCAGTGTGGCGCCCTCCAAACCCGGGTCAGAAGTTTGGGGTCCACACACACATCTTAATTATAACCTGCTTATAACAATAATAAAGATAATAATAATATATGCAGTGACCCTACTTATCAACTACCACGGACCGCAACAGGTTAAAGTATGCACACAAGCCAAACACACTAATATATTACAAACCATTCAAATCCCAACTATTTCAAACTCACACTGAGTATCAAACATTAATACAAACTTTTACAAACTTAAATTATCCCAAAAGAAGCCTACTAGCTCAGCTTCCTCAACCTGAACCCCTAGCTCTCGCGCTGGACTGGGGATCCTCGCTACCAACTGGTTCCTTTTTAACTGGAAAGAATATAAACAACATCGCACAAATGAGCTAACTAGCTCAGCAAGTCAAAATGACAAAACTGAGAATAATGATCATCAGGTGACTATGATTATGATATCAAGTGAACATTGGATTATGATTTAGAATTGGATATTATACTTTTAATTTAAAAGCCAAGGTTAGGCTGCTGATCAGTCACGCACTAACCCCGAGCAAGGCACACAGCATTACTCTAACTACTGGATCCAAGGCACACATTGGCCTAACCTGACCATTATATGGTCTGACCACGAATCTGGTCCACAATTTTATAAAATCAATCCAATTCTAACATAATAACAGAATATGCAATAATAAACAATAACCAAAATCATTAACAACAATGAGTGTTTAACAATGAAAGGTTTTCAATCTTTGTAAGGATCAAATAAGTAGTTTAAAAGCTTGAACGCTGGGTAATGAAAGAATTGGATAACAAAAGAATCAATATTTTAGGGTTTCAAAGATTTGGGCTCTCAAAACATAGGATACAATGGTTGAATGTACAAGTAATTCAGTTCAGTGTTTGGGATTTTGTTTGCATGTATTTATGGAATAGTATCGTATACTTGAGGTTCGAGTTTGGGTTTACAATAATCAATGGCTTAGAAAGAATATGGTTCATGGCTCAAGAACAATAACTGAAATCAGGGTTTAGGTTTCCGTGCTTCAAAGCACTTGCAATGTCAACAAGACTATCAAGAATTACAATGTCTCGAGAAAGTTCAGAACACTTGCCTGGTATTAGCTTACTACTCTGCACTGACCTCCAATCACAACCGTCTTACTCTTCAACTATCTGTTTTCCTTTCCTACGTCTTGCCTTTTCTGCTCACATATCATAAGTATCTATCAATCATCAACTCATAGAGTTCTATTCAACACACACTTCTATCTACCCTTCGTTTTACCCAAATCCGATTAACGGATTGAAATCTATACAATAACGAAGTAAACACCGAATATATAGACCGATAGTCAAACAACAGGTCACGTATAACACATAATACATCACGTAATCAATGAAATATCATTTATAAAGAAGTCTCGGGTCATAAATGTGCTTTCGGGTATTTAAAATAATTTTTAAAACATTTTTCGGAATTAAAACGGGTCGTTGGATCAATCTCGGGTTAATAAACAGGGTTCGGTTGACCAATTCTGGCTCCGAAACAATTTTAGAATAATTATCGAGCCTTGAAAATAATTTAGAATAATATTTTAAAGCTCGAAACTATTTTTCAAAATTTTTAAATCATTTTTAATAATTAAATCTAATTAAATAATTAATTAAAAATCAATTAATAATTAATTAAATCAATTAATCAATTAATTTTCGAATTAATTGACTAATTAATCAATTAAAAATTAACTGAAATTAATTAACTAATTAATTCAGATTTATTTGTGAATTAAAAATAATTTTCGGAATTAAAATAATAATTTTTAGAATTTTCAAAAATTAAAAACGAATTTTTATAATAAAAATAAATGGAAAATATGATTTTTAAACATTTTTAAAACAGGAATCCTATTTTTTGCAAAGTCTGGAAACTTCAGGGACCTAACTGCATCGTTTTTAAAACTACAGGAGCCTGTTTGCAATTTTACCAACCCCGCCGTCAACTTCGCTGGAGTGTGGCCGAAGAACACGATTCCGGCCACCTCAGGCCGCCAAACTGTCCAGATCACAACTACACCTCACCGAGGAACATATTCATGCAATCAAATCATTATAATCATTCATGTTTTGGCCGGAAATTGGCCAAGAACATCGCCGGTTTCCGGCGAACATCGAAAATATTCAAAACACAACTCCCTTCTCTACAGACCTCGTTGGTTCATGAAACTTATACGAATGGATTGCTAATTTCACAGAGAACACAACCCACTATAACACAACATCAATCCATCACAGAATAAGAAACCCCCAAATTTCAATTAAGAACATTCATACGGGTTATAAACCCTAATTTTAAAATTCGAAAATCAAACTCAAATTTGAACATGTTATTGAACTCCAAATCAGACGTATGACATATGAAAATCATCAGGAAAACAAGCTCTACAACATGCAATCATCAAATCATACAAACAATCATCCGAACAAAAAATCATATTTTTAATAAAATAAATTCGAAAATAAATAAATTTTTAGAAATTAAACCTTTGATTCTACAGTGAAACAAAGCTCAGAATCTGATAGAACACCTCAAATCCTTCGTTTTGGTTACTCAAGCTTTAAAAACAGAGATCGGTAACGCCTTCGTTTTGCTGTTTGATTCTTAGAACAGTTTACGAATATAAGATTTTTCTCTGTAAAATTATATAATTATCTGTCTGCAATTGATTTTTATACGAAATAAAATACGGAAAAAGGCTATTTATAATTACGGAAAATTAGTATCCCGTTGGATCATTCCGGATATAAAATGGTACGTTTATTTATAAAAACTGATCCAAACGGTATCGGTTTTCGGGATAATTATCCAAATTAGTACAGCTTGTACTGCGGTCTTGATCTCAGCACCCAGTTACACGTACTACGAAGTGATAATTGGGATAGTTTAATAAAAAGCTCCCGTTTATCGAAAATACGGGTTTTATTAATATACCGAAACGAATATTGTATCGAAAATGTTGTGCCGGGACCCGCGCAGGACAAACCGTACGCCGGATCGAAAAAGTCGAAACATGGAAAATGCTCGGAATATTTCAATTAAGTTAGGAAGGAGTTCTCGGAAGAGTTTCGGGTTCCAAAAACGTAACAACGGTTGACGTCAATTGGTTCCCGTTTTTATAAAATAAATTTTAATTACCCGGAAAAAGATTTTAAAAATTTCATATGATTCTTATAAATCTATAAATCAACATAAAAATAATTAGGAAGATATGACAATTATCTATATTTTATTTTGGACATATAAAAATTAAAATACTCAATTAATATTATTTTTGAATATTCAAGTACATATATCACTTGACATTTAACTCACAAAATAAATACTGAACACACATAATAATTATTTAATATCGAAAATAATTACACGATATATCCCGGATATTACATCCTTCCCCCCTTAAAAGGATTCTGTCCTCAGAATCTCCTAAGAAAACAAATGAGGATACTTTTCTCTCATATCACTTTCTAACTCCCAGGTTGACTCTTCAACCTTTGGGTTTCTCCACAATACTCTTACTAACTTTATCACTTTATTCCTCAATACTTTCTCTTTTTCCTCTAAAATCTCTATTGGATTCTCTACATATGATAAATCTGCCTGAAGCTCTATTGGCTCATATTCTATTACATGCCTGGAGTCTGGATTATATTTCTTGAGCATCGATACATGAAAAACATTGTGAATGTGCCCCATGTGCGGAGGTAACGCCAATTCGTAAGCGACTTTGCCAACGCTCTTTAGGATCTCAAAAGGTCCGACATATCTTGGGCTTAGCTTCCCTTTCTTCCCAAACCTCGTTAGTCCTTTCCACGGTGATACTTTTAATAATACCAAGCTCCCTTCTTCAAATTCCATGTCTTTCCTTGACTGGTCTGCATATCTCCTCTGACGATTTTGTGCGGCTATTAATCTCTTCTGGATAATTTCAACAACTTCCTTTGTCTGTTGTACCAATTCAGGTCCGAGTATTTTGCGTTCTCCTACTTCGTTCCAATATAATGGAGATCTACATTTGCGTCCATAAAGGGCTTCATAAGGTGGCATTCCAATGCTGGCATGATAACTGTTGTTGTAAGCAAACTCTACCAGGGGTAAATGTTCCTCCCAACTTCCTTTGAAATCAATAGCACAAACACGTAACATATCCTCGATTGTCTGGATCGTTCTTTCACTTTGGCCATCCGTTTGGGGGTGATAAGCCGTACTCATATTCAGTCTTGTTCCCAAACATTCTTGAAAACTCTTCCAGAATCTTGAATTAAACCTTGGATCTCGATCAGATACGATAGACACTGGAACTCCATGACGAACTACAATTTCTTTTAGGTACATATGGACCAACTTGTCGAGCGAAAATCTTTCATTTATAGGCAGAAAATGAGCTGACTTGGTAAGTCTATCCACTATAACCCAAATGGCATCATGATTAGCTCTTGTCCTTGGTAATCCAACTATGAAATCCATGGTAATATGTTCCCACTTCCACTCTGGAACCTCCAATGGCTGTAGCAATCCGCTTGTTCTTTGATGCTCTGCTTTAACTCTCTGACAGGTATAACATTTGCTAACCCATTCCGCAATTTCCCTCTTCATATCTGGCCACCAATAATTCTTCTTTAAATATCTGTACATTTTGGTACTCCCTGGATGGATGGAATATCTTGAACTATGTGCTTCTTGTAAAATTTCATTCTTTAACTCCGTCACTGGTGGAATCCAGATTCTAGATGAAAATCTCAAAATGCCTTGATCATCCTTCTGTGTGCATAATTCTTCACCTATCAAACGATTTATATATTGATCCATTACATCTTTCTGACATTTCTTTATTTTCTCCAACAACTCCGGCTGGAAAGTCATACTGTACACTTTCGCTTTCTCAGGCTCGCAAACTCTAATTTCCAATTCCAATTTCTGAAATTCCTTATATATATCTTCAGGTACTGATAGTTCATTTAACTTTTCCTTCCGACTTAATGCGTCTGCCACCACATTCACCTTACCGGGATGATAATTAATCGAGCAATCATAATCCTTGATCAATTCTAACCATCTCCTTTGCCTCATATTAAGTTCCTTCTGGGTAAATATATATTTCAAACTTTTGTGATCCGTGAAAATCTCACACTTTTCTCCATACAAATAATGTCTCCAAATCTTCAAAGCAAAAACTATAGCTGCTAGCTCCAAGTCATGAGTAGGATACTTTTGTTCGTGTGGTTTCAATTTCCTTGACGCATACGCAATCACCTTGTCGTGCTGCATAAGAACACATCCTAATCCTTTGTAGGAAGCATCGCTATAAATTATGAAATTCCCTTGATTGTCTGGAAGTGACAAAACAGGTGTTGTGATTAATCTCCGCTTCAATTCCTGAAAACTTTCTTCGTACTTGTCATTCCATATAAACTTTTCATTCTTTCGTGTAAGCTTTGTTAATGGTGTGGCAATCCTTGAGAAATTCTGAACGAATCGTCGATAATATCCTGCCAATCCCAAGAAACTTCTTACCTCAGTGGGTGTTCTCGGTCTTTCCCAATTCGTAATTGCCTCGATCTTTGCTGGGTCCACTTTGATCCCTTCGTTACTGACTATGTGTCCTAAGAACTGAACTTCTTGTAGCCAAAACTCACACTTCGACAATTTAGCATATAACTTCTTTTTCCTTAAAATCTCCAAAGTTGTCCTTAAATGTTCCGCATGATCCTCCTCCGTCTTTGAATAGATCAAAATATCGTCTATAAATACTATAACGAACTTGTCCAAATATTTCTTGAAAATTCTGTTCATCAGGTCCATAAACGCTGCTGGGGCGTTGGTCAATCCAAAAGACATTA
Organism: Apium graveolens; assembly: GCF_009905375.1. Lineage (NCBI taxonomy): Eukaryota > Viridiplantae > Streptophyta > Magnoliopsida > Apiales > Apiaceae > Apium > Apium graveolens. The sequence goes on from NW_027420136.1 coordinate 89,421, forward strand.
CTAAAAACTCGTAATGTCCATACCTTATTCTGAAAGCTGTCTTTGGTATATCTTCTGGCTTGATCTTTAGTTGATGATATCCCGATCTTAAATCAATTTTGGAGAAGTACTTGGCTCCCTTCAATTGGTCAAACAGATCATCGATTCTGGGTAACGGATACTTGTTCTTGATTGTCAGCTTGTTGAGTTCCCTATAGTCAATGCACAGTCTCATGCTTCCATCTTTCTTCTTGACAAATAATACCGGGGCTCCCCACGGGGATACGCTGGGTTTGATTACTCCTTTTTCTAACAATTCCTGCAATTGCTTTGCTAGCTCTTTCATCTCAACAGGCGCCATTCTGTACGGGGCTTTGAATACTGGTTCTGTTCCAGGTGCTAAGTCGATCGCAAATTCAATTTCTCTATCTGGAGGAAGTCCTGGCAATTCGTCGGGAAATACGTCTGGAAATTCATTCACTACTGGGATATCTTCAAGTTTTGCTGGCTCCTGACTTTTGTCAATCACGTATGCTACGAAATGCTCGCATCCTTGCCGTAGTAACTTCTTGGCTTGAATCATCGTTAAGAACTTCTTTACCTGCTTCTGTCCCTTGAATGTTACTATTCTTTCGTCTGGCGTTTTCACCATTACTTTCTTATTTTGACAATCTATCTGAGCATCATGCTTAGATAACCAATCCATCCCTAATATCACATCAAATTCTCCTAACTTAAATGGTATCAAATCTACACAAAACTTACTACCAGAAATCTCAATCTCACAATTTCCACAAACTTGGTTTACAGTTACACGTTCTTGATTTGCTAATTCCACAGTCATTATTTCATTTAAGCACTCAACTGGACAGTTTAATTTACTAATAAAATCTTGTGAAACAAACGATCGAGTTGCTCCCGAGTCTATTAACACTTTGGCACATAAAGAATTCACATTAAGCGTACCTGCCACGACATCCGTATCCTGGATCGCATCCTTCACCGACATGTCAAAAACTCTAGCCCTTGAAGTCTCATTCACTATTGGGGTAGATCTCATAATCCTCAATGCATTATTGACTGGGGCTGGTGTCTTGCAATCCCTGGCCATATGTCCTGGCTTCCCACATTTAAAGCATGTAAATCCAATGACTGGAACCTTCACTGCTGGATTCCGGATAGGCTGATCCTTATTTGCTGGTTAATTTCGGCACTCCCTCGAGTAGTGCCCTTTCTGGTTGCATTTAAAACATACCACATTCAACTTGTTACAAACTCCTCCATGCTTCTTTCCACATACTTGACAATCTGGAAAAGTTAATCTCAACTGATTCGGCGGATTCACATTAGCTGGACGATTGCCTTGGCCTCCGTCTCCTGCATTTTGTCTCCTGAAATTAAAATTTCTCCCTGGCTGAAACTTGCCCTTCTTAAAATTTGGAAACTTCCCTGTTTGTGACTGACCCTCACTTCCCTCAACTTTCCTTTTCTTGCTTTCCTTATCTTTCTGGAACATCTCACTCTCTGTCTCTGCGATCATAGCTTTCTGTACAACCCCGGCGTAGGTATCCAATTCAAAAATAGCTACTTTCCCCCTGATCCATGGCTTCAAGCCTTGCTGGAATCTCTTAGCTTTCTTTCTATCAGTATCAACATACGACGGCACATACCTTGACAATTCCTCAAACTTCCCTTCATAATCTGTTACCGACATATTCCCTTGCTTTAACTCTAAAAACTTCAGCTCCATTTGATCCTGAACAAACTGAGGAAAATACTTTTCTAAAAATAATTTCTTGAACCTTTCCCAACTAATAACATCTGTGCCTTCCAATGTCTTCACCATTTCCCACCAATAGGTGGCCTCATTCTTCAGATAGTAACTTGCAAACTCAACCTTCTGTTCCTCTTTCACTTTCACTAAGGCAAATGCCTTTTCTATTTCCTTTAACCAAACATTTGCTTCAATTGGCTCTAAGGAACCCTTGAATTCTGGTGGGTTTATTGCCTGAAAAGTTTTGAAAGTTACCTGGGGATTGGTCTGTCTCTGCTGTTGTTGTGCCAGGTGAACTATTTGTTGGGCCAAGATTTGAAGAATCTGGGCTATTGCTGGGTCCATGGGTCCTGGATTCACATTCTGGTTTATATCATTTTGATTGTTATTGTTGTTGTTGTTGGTTTCTTCATTCTGGGTGTTGGTGCGGGTATTTCTTTTGGGAGGCATTTTTTGTAAAGAATCAATCAATTTATTTAGCTTTTGAATCAAATATTTGCATAAAAGAAAAGTTTTGGAAAACAAGAATATCTCTTTTTGAAAACAGTTGTAACTAAGTAAATTGCATGCTTCTTTACAGAATATAAACAGTTAGAGAAAACAGGGTACATGGTATCACAGGGTATACTGGTGCCATAAATAAGGTAAGGTAAAACAGGTGCAATAAAATAAATGACAGTGTTGGAAAGGAAAAGGTACTGATATATAGATCAAAAGTTTTAGGTAGTACAAGCGTAAAGACGCTTCGAAAGTCAAAGCAAAAAGGGTACAACAACCTACTCACTAGTCAGCATCGCTAGTCTATAAATACAACTCAAAAGTCTTCTGATACACACTACACAGTACTGTACATACTACATAATCATAACAACACTGCTCAGCATTTCCATCTCAGAATCTCTGGCTCATGGCAAATCTGGACCTCCTATCTCCTCAAGCTCCTCTAGAACCACTTAGCCCACTCCACTAGGAAATCAGGGGTGATGTCCTCATGTGTAGCCTCAGCAATCCTCACAGCAGCTACTCTACGAGAGCCTCTCCCTAAGTCGCCTCTCACCACTCCCCATCTCTCTGGTACGCATGATATGCAATAACTCCTGGATCTGACCCTGTAGGAATCGCTGCTCCATAAGGCAAGCCTCAAACTGATGATATGGGACAGGATAGGAAGAGAACTGGAAAGGTACTCCTGTGACTGAATGACTAGTAAAGCCTGAATCAGCAGGTGGGGGTCCTCTGACAGGTGGCCTCATGCCTGGAGGTGGAATAGCCTGTAGTGGCACGGGCTGCAACACCGGTGGAGGTAGAATAGCCAATGCTGGTGGAATCACAGGACGTGGATCCGATGCTGGTGCTCCAACTGAAGGCTCTGAGTGATCAGCTGATACGGGAATAAAAGAATCGGCCATCTCTGCTATCTGAAATCATATCGCAATATAAGAATCTCGTTCCATAATGCAAACTATACTAATACCTGATATAACGAAGCACTCAACCTCTCAACATTCTCTCATCCTATGCCTTACTTCTAATCTTAACCCTCTACCCATTCCCGTTATCCTAGGCTTGTGTCAGTGACTTATAACCTGTAGCTCTGATACCAAACCTGTGGCGCCCTCCAAACCCGGGTCAGAAGTTTGGGGTCCACACACACATCTTAATTATAACCTGTTTTTAACAATAATAAAGATAATAATAATATATGCAGTGACCCTACTTATCAACTACCACGGACCGCAACAGGTTAAAGTATGCACACAAGCCAAACACACTAATATATTACAAACCGTTCAAATCCCAACTATTTCAAACTCACACTGAGTATCAAACATTAATACAAACTTTTACAAACTTAAATTATCCCAAAAGAAGCCTACTAGCTCAGCTTCCTCAACCTGAACCCCTAGCTCTCGCGCTGGACTGGGGATCCTCGCTACCAACTGGTTCCTTTTTAACTGGAAAGAATATAAACAACATCGCATAAATGAGCTAACTAGCTCAGCAAGTCAAAATGACAAAACTGAGAATAATGATCATCAGGTGACTATGATTATGATATCAAGTGAACATTGGATTATGATTTAGAATTGGATATTATACTTTTAATTTAAAAGCCAAGGTTAGGCTGCTGATCAGTCACGCACTAACCCCGAGTAAGGCACACAGCATTGTTCTAACTACTGGATCCAAGGCACACATTGGCCTAACCTGACCATTATATGGTCTGACCACGAATCTGGTCCACAATTTTATAAAAACAATCCAATTCTAACATAATAACAGAATATGCAATAATAAACAATAACCAAAATCATTAACAACAATGAGTGTTTAACAATGAAAGGTTTTCAATCTTTGTAAGGATCAAATAAGTAGTTTAAAAGCTTGAACACTGGGTAATGAAAGAATTGGATAATAAAAGAATCAATATTTCAGGGTTTCAAAGATTTGGGCTCTCAAAGCATAGGATACAATGGTTGAATGTACAAGTAATTCAGTTCAGTGTTTTGGATTTTGTTTGCATGTATTTATGGAATAGTATCGTATACTTGAGGTTCGAGTTTGGGTTTACAATAATCAATGGCTTAGAAAGAATATGGTTCATGGCTCAAGAATAATAACTGAAATCAGGGTTTAGGTTTCCGTGCTTCAAAGCACTTGCAATGTCAACAAGACTATCAAGAATTACAATGTCTCGAGAAAGTTCAGAACACTTGCCTGGTATTAGCTTACTACTCTGCACTGACTTCCAATCACAACCGTCTTACTCTTCAACTATCTGTTTTCCTTTCCTACGTCTTACCTTTTCGGATCACATATCATAAGTATCTATCAATCATCAACTCATAGAGTTCTATTCAACACACACTTCTATCTACCCTACGTTTTACCCAAATCCGATTAACGGATTGAAATCTATGCAATAACGAAGTAAACACCGAATATATAGACCGATAGTCAAACAACAGGTCACGTATAACACATAATACATCACGTAATCAATGACATATCATTTATAAAGAAGTCTCGGGTCATAAATGTGCTTTCGGGTATTTAAAAAAAATTTTAAAACATTTTTCGGAATTAAAACGGGTCGTTGGATCAATTTTGGGTTAATAAACAGGGTTCGGTTGACCAATTCTGGCTCCGAAACAATTTTAGAATAATTATCGAGCCTTGAAAATAATTTAGAATAATATTTTAAAGCTCGAAACTATTTTTCGGAATTTTTAAATCATTTTTAATAATTAAATCTAATTAAATAATTAATTAAAAATCAATTAATAATTAATTAAATCAATTAATCAATTAATTTTCAAATTAATTGACTAATTAATCAATTAAAAATTAACTGAAATTAATTAACTAATTAATTCAGATTTATTTGTGAATTAAAAATAATTTTCGGAATTAAAATAATAATTTTTAGAATTTTCAGAAATTGAAAACGAATTTTTATAATAAAAATAAATGGAAAATATGATTTTTAAACATTTTTAAAACAGGAATTCTATTTTTTGCAAAGTCTGGAAACTTCAGGGACCTAACTGCATCGTTTTTAAAACTACAGGGGCCTGTTTGCAATTTTACCAACCCCGCCGTCAACTTCGCCGGAGTGTAGCCGGAGAACACGATTCCGGCCACCTCAGGCCGCCAAACTGTCCAGATCACAACTACACCTCACCAGGAACATATTCATGCAATCAAATCATTATAATCATTCATGTTTTGGCCGGAAATTGGCCAAGAACATCGCCGGTTTCCGGCGAACATCGAAAATATTCAAAACACAACTCCCTTCTCTACAGACCTCGTTGGTTCATGAAACTTATACGACTGGATTGCTAATTTCACAGAGAACACAACCCACTATAACACAACATCAATCTATCACAGAATAAGAAACCCCCAAATTTCAATTAAGAACATTCATACGGGTTATAAACCCTAATTTTAAAATTCGAAAATCAAACTCAAATTTGAACATGTTATTGAACTCCAAATCAGACGTATGACATATGAAAATCATCAGGAAAACAAGCTCTACAACATGCAATCATCAAATCATACAAACAATCATCCGAACAAAAATTCATATTTTTAATAAAATAAATTCGAAAATAAATAAATTTTTAGAAATTAAACCTTTGATTCTGCAGTGAAACAAAGCTCAGAATCTGATAGAACACCTCAAATCCTTCGTTTTGGTTACTCAAGCTTTAAAAACAGAGATCGGTAACGCCTTCGTTTTGCTGTTTGATTCTTAGAACAGTTTATGAATATAAGATTTTTCTCTGTAAAATTATATAATTATCTGTCTGCAATTGATTTTTATACGAAATCAAATACGGAAAAAGGCTATTTATAATTACGGAAAATTAGTATCCCGTTGGATCATTCCGGATATAAAATGGTACGTTTATTTATAAAAACTGATCCAAACGGTATCGGTTTTCGGGATAATTATCCAAATCAGTACAGCTTGTACTGCGGTCTTAGTCTCAGCACCCAGTTACACGTACTACGAAGTGATAATTGGGATAGTTTAATAAAAAGCTCCCGTTTATCGAAAATACGGGTTTTATTAATATACCGAAACGAATATTGTATCAAAAATGTTGTGCCGGGACCCGCGCAGGACAAACCGTACGCCGGATCGAAAAAGTCGAAACATGGAAAATGCTCGAAATATTACAATTAGGTTAGGAAGGAGTTCTCGGAAGAGTTTCGGGTTCCAAAAACGTAACAACGGTTGACGTCGGTTGGTTCCCGTTTTTATAAAATAAATTTTAATTACCCGGAAAAAGATTTTAAAAATTTCATATGATTCTTATAAATCTATAAATCAACATAAAAATAATTAGGAAGATATGACAATTATCTATATTTTATTTGGACATATAAAAATTAAAATACTCAATTAATATTATTTTGAATATTCAAGTACATATATCACTTAACAATTAACTCACAAAATAAATACTGAACACACATAATAATTATTTAATATCGAAAAATAATTACACGATATATCCCGGATATTACATGCACAGAGCACATAATCCAAAGATTAAATTAATTTTATTTTTAAAAAAAGGGCTAAGCTCAAGAGTTTGTAATTTCTAATATAATGGAGATAATCAAAGAAGAAATTAGTACTAAATAACTTTTTAAAATTGAATTGAAAGGGAAAAAGAGCCTAAGATGACTGCAAAACAAATTAATGAAGACATAGTTATGTGTACAAACATAGTCTTGGATAGTCTTCTAGCATGAAAAATGTAATAACATGAAAGATTTTAGGTTTAGACATGTTGGAAACGTATATAGGCTTAGGTTTAAATATTTTCAACTTAAACAAAGGATGTGTATGTGGGTGTATATGGACTGTATGAATAAAGAAATATAAAACAAACAGTTTTATATTATTTAACTTAAAATAGCAACAAAGCTACAACTTATATTAGTACAAGGCTACAACCTTTATTTCCTCTCTCTGAGCTTCTACTCTTTCTTCTTTTCTCGATGTATATATTCTAACATGTATGCAGAGCTGACCTAAGCCATTACATCACATTACATATTAATGACCCGCTTGTTTTTATTGAACACAGGGAGTGCCACTTGAAAACTATTTTCTTCCAGCCACCTTATTTTAAGGATTTCATTTAAAACCTCCATGTGAATAAATGCCGCATGCTACTGTCTTTCAACCTTTCATACATGCAGGTCTTTGCTTTAGGTGTAGCCAACCAGTTGTTTTCATCCGTTCACCCACAGTGTTTATAGCTTTTGTATGTTATTCTAATTACTTAAGCTAGCTGTTATTTGACCTTGGTGCTGATACTCTTATTTTTGATGCAACATGTAGATGGATAACCTTTGAAGTAACAGCTGTAGATATTAATGCTACTTCTAGAGATTTTGAAATTCTAACACTCCCCCTCAAACTCGACTTTGCATTCCAAGCTTCTCTTTCATTTTATAGAACATGTCCGGCTTCAACGGCTTTGTAAATATATCCGCTAAATTTTCTTCTGTTCTACATTGCACTAGCTCCACAATTTTTTCGTTTACTTGTTCACGAAGAAATGATATTTTATGTTGATGTGTTTGTTGCGACTGTGTGACACCGGATTTTTCGCAAGTAAAATTGCTGATTTGTTGTCCACAAAAATAGTAACCGGTTCCTCCTTAACAAGATTTAACTCTCCCAATATGTAGCCTAGCCACATAGCCTGACATGCGCATGTTGCTGCTGCGATGTATTCTGCCTCACATGTTGAGAGAGCAACTGTTTGTTGTTTCTTTGAAGACCACGAAAAAATTGCAGAACCAATGTGAAAAGCATAACCCGAAGTGCTTTTCCCGTCATCCAAGTCACCACTGTAATCATTGTTTGAGTAGCCAACTAATTTTGAATCTTGAGAATGCGTGTAAAATAAGCCTTGATCAAGTGTACCTTTTATGCACCTCAAAATCCTTTTAGCTGCCATGAAGTGATCTTGCTTCAGCTTTTCCATGTGCCTACTAACCAGTCCAACTGCATACATAATATATGGACGAGTAAAAGTTAGGTACCTCAGACTTCCAACCAAAATTTTGAACAACGTCGGATTTACCGACTCCCTTGTTGAATCAACTCTGAGCTTTATGCTCGGTTTTGCTGGTGTGCTTACTAGCTTGCATTCCTCCATTCTGAACTTCTTTAAAATCTGCTCCGCATATTTTTTCTTAGACATAAAAATTCCGTCTTTGTTTTGCTTCACCTCGACTCCAAGAAAGTATGACATTTGACCAATATTTGTCATCTCAAATCCGTTAGTCATAACTTTCTTAAAATCATCAAACATACCAGGATTGTTTCCAGTAAAGATCATGTCGTCCACGTATAAGCAAACGATCATAATATCTCCCCCCGAATTTGTTTTTGTGTAGAGAGCATGCTCGTATGGACTCTTCACAAAACTATTTTTCTGAAAATACTCATCAACCCTTGTGTTCCACGCTCTCGGTACATGTTTTTAGGCCATACAAAGCTTTCTTTAGTCGGTAGACTTTATCTTCCTGGCCTTTCTGAACATATACTGGAGGTTGTTCGATGTAGACTTCTTCTTCGAGATAACCATTTAGAAATGCCGACTTCACGTCCGTCTGCAAAATCTTCCATTGATTTTGAGCGGCAATTGCTGTAAGAAGTCTGATGGTGTTAACTCGTGCAACTGGAGCAAATACCTCATCATAGTCAATGCCATATCGCTGCTTGTAGCCTTTAGCCACTAGCCTCGCCTTGTGCTTTTCCACTTCACCATCCTAATTTGTCTTTGTCTTGTAGACCCACTTGACGCCAATTGCTTTATGTCCTTCTGGAAGATTTATGAGCTCCCATGTATCATTTTTCTTGATTGCGCCAATTTCCTCATCCATGGCTTTGTTCCATTTGCTTTCTTCAGAAGCTTTCTCAAATGTAACTGGATCACATTCAGCCAATAAGCAAAATAAGGAATAATCAAATGATGTTTGTACCAGACTTGTAGCTTCGTAGATATTATCCAGACTCCGCATCTTTCGTGGTGCTCCCCTTGAACTGCTGCTTCCTCCTGGTGGATGGTGTCGATCCAGGAGTTTGTTGATTTGGACTTGGTGGAGGAGTTTGATCATCGTCTCCGTCATCTTCAATGTTCTGGTTATCACCGTCATCGTCATCACCATTGAAAAATAAACCAGCAACTTTTCTTTCATCCTCGCTCCATCTCCAATAATCTGATTCATCGAACTCAACATCTCGAGAAATGATTAATTTCTTCGTTAGGGGATTGTAGAGTCTGTATGCCTTGCTTCTTTTGTCATTTTCGGTAAAAATACACTTTTCGCCTTTGTCATCCACTTCTTTCTTTTCTGATCGGGAATATGGGCATAAGCAATACACCCAAAAATTCTGAGATGTCTAACTGATGGTTTGCTACCACTCCATGCTTCATTCGGAGTTTTGTTTCTAACACTTTTGTTGGACAATGATTCAAAAAATAAACTGCACATTGAACGGCTTCCGCCCAGAAATTTCTTGGCAAGTGTTTTTCTTTCACCGTACTCCTTGCCATATAAAGAATAGTGCGATTCTTCCTTTCTGCAACGCCATTTTGTTTAGGAGTGTAGGCCGTTGTCAATTGATGATTTATTCCATATGCTCGGCAGAAGCTTCTAAACAAGTTTGAAGTATACTCGCCTCCTCTGTCTGATCTGAGTGTCTTCAAATAATGTCCACTTTGTTTTTCCGCCAGTTCTTTGAACTCCTTGAATTTATCAAGAACCTCTGATTTTTCTTTGATGATATACAGCCAACTTTTCCTGCTAAAATCATCAATAAATGTTAGGTAATATCTATTACCTCCAAGTGATGGGATATCAAATGGACCATCTATATCTGTGTGAATTATCTCCAATGGCCTCCTGGCTCTCCATGATTTTCCAACAGGAAAACTTTGTCTGTGTTGTTTCCCTTGACACATGCTTCACACAAATTTTCTGGTTCATTGATTTCTGGCAAGCCGTCCACCATCTTTGTCTTTGACAATAATTTCAAGCCAGAAAATCCCAAATGACCATATCTCAAGTGCCACAGCCACGAGTCATTTTTAATGACCGACTTTAAGCACTTATGCACCTTTGTCTGCATATCAAGGGTGAACAGGCGATTCTTTGACATCTCCACATCTGCAATTAATTCTCGAACCTGATTTCTGATGATGAGAGAATTATCTTGCATCTGAATATTATACCCTTTCTCCACAAGTTGGCCAAGACTGATGATATTATTTTTCAAAGCAGGTATATAATAAATATCATTTATATATTTTATCTCACCATTCTTTGACACAATCGTAATTGTACCTTCTCCTTTGACCGGAATCTTTGACGAGTCACCAAAAGTAACTTCTCCGCTGATGGTCTCGTGTATCTCCGTGAATAAATCTTTGTGACCGGTCATGTGATTGCTGGCTCCTGAGTAAAGATACCAAACATTTTTCTTGTTCTCCTCGTCTCCTTTATAAGTGAGAAACATAGCAGAACCAATATCTTTATCTTCTTTTGCTGCAGCAAAGTGACTTCTTTCTTCCACTTTTGGTGCTCTACACTCATAACTGAAGTGACCAAATTTATTACAATTATAACATTGAAATTGAGATTTGTCACCTCGTTGAAATCCACTTCTTCCTCGGCCTCTAAAATTTGTACCACGACCAGATGATTGAAAACCTTCGGAATTCTAGCCTCTATTGAAAGACCGCCTTCCACGTCCTCGTCCACCTCGGTAGCCACCTCTAAAGCCACCTCTGTCACGTGCAGAACTGCTACTGTCAGAACTGTCACCAATGGACACCTTACTTTGCAACGCCATTTCCAAATGGCTTGTATCATCATACTGGTTCATTCGCTGCTCGTGGGCTTGAAGAGAACCTACGAGCTCATCAATAGAAATCGTGGACAAGTCTTTTGACTCTTCGATAGAAGTAACAACATAATCAAATTTTCTTGTTAATGAACGGAGCAACTTTTTCATGATCCGAACATCATCGAGACTTTCCCTATTTCTTTCCATCTTATTTGTCACCGTTTTCAAATGCGTAACAAATTCACCAATATTTTCGGAACTCTTCATCTTCAAATTTTCGAACTCCCCACGTAGTACTTGGAGCCGAACCTTTTTGACTTTCTCGACACCCTGAAATGATTTCTGCAGAATCTCCCACGCGTCTTTCACCATTTTTGCATTTGAAATTTTTTCAAAGGTTGATTCATCAACACCTTGAATAATTGTATATAAGGCCTTTTATCCTTTCTTCGGGTCTCTTTCAAAATCATCTTCTCCGCATTTGTAAGGGCTGCTTCAACGGCTGTATCTGTGGGCTCGTCATACCCGCTTTCAATAATATCCCAATTGTCGTAGGAACTGAGTAACACCTTCATTTGTATGCTCCAGTTCCCGTAATTTGTTGCCGTCAATTTCGGGATTTGTGGTTGCGCCATCATATTTGCCATCTTTTCTCGAACGAACCTTGGCTTTGATACCACTTGTTGGAAACATATATAGGCTTAGGTTTAAATATTTTCAACTTAAACAGAGGATGTGTATGTGGTGTATATGGACTGTATGAATAAAGAAAATAAAACAAACAGTTTTATATTATTTCACTTAAAATAGCAACAAAGTTACAGCATATTAGTACAAGGCTACAGCCTTTATTTCCTCTCTCTCTGAACTTCTACTCTTTCTTTTTTTCTCGATATATATATTCTAACATGTATGCAGGCACCTTATTTATACATACTACAAATGTTGCTGACCTAAGCCATTACATCACATTACATATTAATGACCCGTCTGTTTTTATGAACACGGGGAGTGCCAATTGAAAACTATTTTCTTCCGGCCACCTTATTTTAAGGATTTCATTTAAAACCTCCACGTGAATAAATACTGCATGCTACTGTCTTTCAACCTTTCATACATGGAGGTCTTTGCTTTAGGTGTAGCCAACCAGTTGTTTTCATCCGTTCACCCACAGTGTTTATAGCTGTTGTATGTTATTCTAATTACTTAAGCTAGCTGTTATTTGACCTTGGTGCTGATACTCTTATTTTCGATGCAACATGTAGATGGATAACCTCTGAAGTAACAGTTGTAGATATTAATGTTACTTCTAAAGAGTTTGAAATTCTAACAAGACAAACAGTTTAATATATATATTTGATCATACCACACGTTCGCTTTAGAAATAAATACAAAGTTTAGGCTTATTGGAAGCTTTGCTACACTGATAAAGTGATAATATTATACAAAGTTTTACAGTACGGAACAGCCTAGGAATTGGAAAAAGGGCCTTCAACAAATTGTAATTGGCCGTGATTGGGAATAGATCATTTGATGCTCAAAGTTCTCGCGGCTCAATCCCTTCAGATCTGCAAGAATGCAAGCAGTTTAGGCAGATGTATGTGACCAATCATGTCACTATCTATTTTGAATAACAATATTTGTTCTTGTAAATACGCATTCAGTAGATCCCTGCAACCAACATATGTTTTTTTTAGTAGATCATGCAATCATCAATTTTTTATCAATTATTTAGATAATTTATTATGTGCTATCGTTGGCATGTATTTGTGCTGTTATAAAATGTAACCGGTTGAATCCAATCTTAGTTTTTAGACTAACAATTTGACTGTTATAGTTCTAAAATTTGGCCTGGAGAAAGTTTTGATTCTCCGTATCTCTTTTATATCGTCAACTTTGTCTTTGTGGTTATTGTGTTTGTGGCTGCAGTGGTAACTAATGTTGGACAAACTTAGTATTTTAGACTAAGTTGTGAATCATTTTGAGACTCTATGAGTGAGACACATTATGTGTTAGTGGTGTGTATTTATTGGAACGTATTCTCCTCTTCGAGGGGATTCCAACGCATATTTACCATGTACCACATCGAAAAGAAAAACAAGTCCTTTCAAGCCTCTCTTTATAAATAGAGTCTTAGGGCATCAGTTTTATTAAGTCAAGGGAATAAGAGTCCTCTCTTTCATTCTCGGTCTCTTTAGTCTTAAATTTTTCCAATATTCCGGTGATAGTTCTCGGGCTTAGTTCAAGTTCGCTGAGAGTATATTCGATCTATCGATTATACTGGTATCTCGTTTTATCCTGGGAGGCTATCGACTCGCACATACGGTGAGAGGCGAAATAGCTTTAAGGAGACAGTTTCAACTGGACTCGAGGATCTCCATTTGGTTATATTCTTTCTTTCTCTGTTTGATTTTGTTTACTCACGCACACACTTATTTGATTTATATGTATTAATCGTAGATTGTATTCACAATCTTAAAGCTATTTATTTTATACATCTGTGAGTGATACATCTGTATCTGCTTGTTTTTTTGAGTAACAGATCGATGGAGAACCAAACCGTGAACGATCCGATGAACATGACGGCTGATCCCAGCGCACAGATCACTGGATCTGATGGGGTTCACCAGCAGCCGATTAACCCTAACGCACGGATCGTACGATCTGATGGGGTCAAATGCCTGTTGGACATTTGCCTTCGGGACATGTGCCTGTGGGACACACTGTCATTGGACAGTTTAGTGTTCCTCTTGGACAGATATCGGTAGGATTCACTCCTCCGATCATACCTGCGGTGCCTACTGGTGTGCATACACCTGTAGTACAGACGCACGTACCATATGTTCCACCTATGGTGCCTGCTGCACCTATTATGCCAACTGTGCCTGCTGTACATGCTGAAAAACTGAGAAGTTCAACGGAACGAACTTCAAACGTTGGCAACAAAAGATGCACTTTTATCTAACCACGTTGCATATGGATCGCTTCGTTAAGGAAGAACCACCGTTGCTCACTGCTGAGAGTAACATGCAAACTGTGTATGCTGCTGATGCTTGGAAGCACTCTGACTACATCTGTCGGAACTATGTGTTAAATTGTTTGTCTGACTCATTTTATAACGTATAAAGCACGAAGCCAACAGCTAAGGTCTTATGGGAGTCACTTGACCATAAGTATAAAACCGAGGACGCTGGGGCAAAGAAGTGGATTGTTGGCCGCTTTCTTGATTATAAGATGGCAGACTCTAAGACTGTGGTCAGTCAGGTGCAGGAACTGCAGGTGATCATTCATGACATTCATGCTGAGGGAATGGTCATAAGTGAGTCTTTCCAAGTTGCTGCTGTTATTGAAAAGCTTCCACCTGGATGGAAAGATTTCAAGAACTACCTTAAGCACAAGCGAAAGGAGATGTCTATGGAGGATCTTATTGTTAGACTTCGTATTGAAGAAGACAACAGAGGGTCCGAGAAGAAAGTTAATGTTGCCACTGAGAAGGCAAACATGGTGGGGCATGCTCAAAGCTCCAAGCCCAAGAAGACTAATTCTAGTAAAGGGGCAAAGCTGGCACCCAAATGAGGGATTTCAAAGTCGAAATTTCAGGGGAAGTGCTACAACTGTGATAAAGTTGGTCATAGGTCTTCTGACTGCAAGAAGCCCAAGAAGCCCAACAAGAAGAAAAAGCAAACATGGTAGAGAATATCTCCAAGGAGATGGGTGATATAGACCTCTGTGCTACGGTCTCTGAAGTGAACCTGGTCGGTTCTAATCCACGTGAATGGTGGATTGATACTGGTGCTACTAGGCATGTTTGCTCAGACAAGGCGATTTTCTCTAGCCTCAAAGCTTCCGATGCTGGTGAGAAGCTACAACGGGAATTCAGCAACTTCTACCATTGAGGGTGAAGGCACGGTGATCCTGAAGATGACCT